>NC_047657.1:2517042-2555179 GCF_902201215.1 Prunus dulcis | reverse complement strand
TTAATTTTATCTATTTGTCTGAATTTTAATAACACCCACTTGAACCAGACCGAAATGACCATTGGGCCCATAACGGTTGACTTTTTAGTCCCAGAACAACTCCCTGTGTTTCCGTTACCCGACCAACGGCGTATCTTAGTGCGAGATTCCTACGTAAGCCGCTTGTTGGAGCTTCAGCGTAATTTAGCATCCACCGCTTACGACATCGAGCTTTGAGAGTTGAATATGGTACTTCTCGGCGTACCTCGTTATAATGTGGAAGCAGTTGTGTTATTGATCTGAACCGTTGATTCTGTTGAATGTTGGGATTTGGGAAGGTAGGTGCATGTGGGAAGATCATGAAATGGGCACGCTGTCATGATGGAGGCCTGTTGGAGAGTGGAATGACATTTGTATCCCTATTGGTTGGGACTGTACTTGCTAGGATGCTGCAGCTTGCAGCTGGCGGCTACGTGTCGGGATATTTTAACTCAGAAGTAAAGATAGTATTATTTTGCTATTTTCGATTAATCACGGTATACCATGCGTGCTAACTTTTTCACATGACAATATGTGATTGAAAATTGATAGCAAAACAGTGATATTTCCGTTTCATACAAATTTTTTTTGCAGAAGTAGATCTCCTTTGGTGTTGCCTGGATTTCATGGAATGGAATAGACAAAATTTTCGAGAGAGGAAGGGAGGGTATTATAAGTTGTTGTTGAGATTGGATTTTAGATTATGTGATCTATATTAACAACAACAAAAACAAAAACAAAAAATTATGTGATATAAAATCACTCATATAATAGGGCCTTCAACTTTTCATTTTGATTAGTTTAAATGCGGGTTAAACATTAGCATTTCTTTTTTCTTTTTTTTTTCTTTTTTGTGAAATAAAAATCCATTCATAATATGGGCTAAGTACAAGAATTTGACAATAAGAACACACCCTTTAAGGAGGTTCTTGCATACAATAAGGCTAGAAAATAAAAATCCAGCAAGACAATGAGCAAATTAATTGCACAAATTTTGAGTTCAGCTCACTCAGAGTTGAAAGAGGGATGATCTCAATTGCATCACCATTACTCCATAGAGATCATGGTAGAAAAACCAATAGCTAGGGACCAAAGGCACCTCCAAGTAAAAAGGCCTTATTACTCAACATCCACCCGCCCATTGAGGTCACTGAGCCCTTAGAAATCCACATGGTCTCACAACACCAAGAAATGGTATATCTACCCAAGACTAACAACTCCACCTCCAAAAACATGCATATCTATAATAGGATCCAATACCCACCCTAATCTAACTCCACAAGAGGCGAAGGCATCGGATCTACCAAGATCCATAAAACCTAGCCCAAGAGATTACATAGCAGACCCCAATAAAACTGGGGAAGAGCCCAAAACCTTGCCAAAAGCAAGGGAAGAAAAACCAATCAGAAAACTGGGATGAAAACTCTCCACAACATTCGGGCGGGGGGGAGAGGGGACTGGTTTATTAGCCAAAAGAAAAACTAGAGGGGTGCCTTAGAACCGAAGAGGATTGCAGGCGGTGATTGTGAGGTTGGTTGGGTTGAGAGAGAAGAGAGAGTTTGACTCGGGTTGTAAGAGCAAGTGTAGCAGCAAGAGCTGGACTCGGGCTGGGGGGGTTTGGGAAAAAAAAGGGTTTCCAGCAGCGTGAGGCAACCCGGGCAAGAGGTGGGGGCCACGAGACTGGGCAGGCCAGAGGGCGAGTTCTGCCCGAGCACGGGCCCGAGGGCGGTGAAGTCATGGCTGACACCAGGCTGGCGTCAGCCCTCCAGCGTTCAAAATTTTTTTTACTGCAATGCACGCGCCAAAGTTAAAAAAAATTTCAAACGACGCGCTACAGTAGCCGCCAACGGCTACATTCCACGTGGCAGCGTATTGGCTCTCCGATTCTTTTTTTTTCTTCAATCCAACAGCAGCCAATTTTTCTGCAATAAAAAATTGAAAAAAAAATTGAATTGTTTTTTAAAAAATACACAAAAATTACTGAATTTTTTTTGTATAAATACCAACCAATACTCTTCACTTTTAACACCAAATCCTCTTACATTTTCTTTTCCTTCTACTATTATTTACTTTCTCCTCAATATTTATTCACTTTCTACTCAATATTTTTTCACTTTCAAGTTGTATTTTGTCTATCATATTATGGGTTCTTCTACTGAAAATGGAGGGGCATGGAGCATGATGGAAGATGTTAGCTAATGTGAGGCTTGGGTCCAAGTTAGTCATTGTCCTGTAACGGGCAATGAGATTAAATTTTCTCATATGTGGAAAAAAATTCATCAAGCATTTTGTGAAAGGAATTCATCAAGCATTTTGTGAAAGGGCAATTGGTTCTACACGTACAGAAATGACATTATCCAGTAGGTGGAAAGTTCTTAATAAAGAGTTGGCTAAATAGAGAAATGCCTTAGCAAAAGCGATGGACAACCATCAAAACGGATAAAACCTTAGCAGTGAGGTAAATTATTTGTCATTTTCCTTCTATTAAATTCTATGTCATATTAATTTTTATTTAAATGTTTCTTGCAATTTATATATTTTGTTAATATGTCTCTAGTTTTTTTAATTTTTATACATGTTGCATTTTTTTAAAATTTATTGAATTTGCATTAGTTTTTTTTTTAACATGTTGCATTGCCAATATCTTTTAAAGTTTCTGGCATTTCCATTTAATTTTTTTTATAGATTATGCAAGCACAAATGTGGTTTGGTGCTACTGGGCAAGGGAAAAAAAGTTTCAACCATACCCATTGTTGGGAGGTGGTGAAGACTTGTAAGAGATTCCAAATTATTCCAACCGGTCCGACGGTAGTCTTGAACGAGACTCCACTTCATGAGACGCCGACATCGGATTCACCTATGGATTCCCCGATGAGTCAAGACTCACCCATTGAAAATGAGCCAAGGCCTATTGGGAGGAAGGCGGCGAAGGCGAAGAGAAGGAGTAATTCTAGCAAGAATGCATCTAAATTTTTGGAGGAACTTTCAAAGCACCAAGCCATGAGAATTGAAATGGACTTGAAACAACAAGAGCATGATATGGCTATTCAACTAGAATATGCAAAAGAAAGGGAGTATGTACGCGAACAAAACATTGAAAAAAAAAGATCGGGAAACCATGGCCATGGATACAAGCCATATGTTCCCTGAAACAAAACAATTTTGGAAGATAGAACGAAGGGATGTTATGAGACGAAGACTTTTTCGTGACGATGGACCTAGCAACACGGATTGGTTAAATGATGAAAACCATTAAAATAGTTTGCTTGCCTTTCATGTCTTAGTTTACTTGCCTTTGATTTCATTGTATTTTTTTGTTTTGTTTAATTCATGTATTTTATTTTATTAGTTGTATTGCTTTTCTTTTAGTGAATAAAGAAAATATTCAACAAAAATCCTTTTTATTCAAAACATTCCATACATAAAAAAACAAACCACAACCAAAGCATAAAAAATAAAAAAAATAAAAAACAAACCACAACCAAAGCATAAAAAATAAACAAACCATAACCAAAGCATAAAAAATAAACAAACCACAACCAAAGCATAAAAAATAAACAACCCACAACCAAAGCATAAAAATAAACAACCCACAACTAAAAATAATAAAGTATAAAAAAAACAAAGCATAACTAAAAATACAACATAAACATAATAAATTAAAAAAAACATCTTCACTTCACTTCATTCACCTTCATTGCCTTTCACCGCCCATAAATGCTCCATCAAGTCAACTTGACGGTGTTCATGAATATACGACGATTGCATCTCCGTGTAGCGATCAATCATACGGGGCATGAAACTACCGTCTCTAACCAACGGTTCATGTTGCACTGGTTCTCCATTTGGCCCCACTGGTTTTTCATAAATTCGTGTTAGGGCCGTGTCCATTGGATTTGGTTCATACACTTCATCAGCATCGTAATCATATTCATCTTCCACAATCATGTTATGGAGGATGATACAAGTCATCATTATACTCCTAAGCACCTCCTCGTCAAATAGACGTGCCGCGCCCCTGATAATAGCCCACAGGGCTTGAAGGATACCAAAGCACCTCTCAACATCTTTTCTGTACCCCTCTTGATAGCGAGCAAAAATTTTTTGCTTATGGGATCGAGGATGTGGAATTGTTTTCACAAATGTTGTCCACCTCGGGTAGATGCCATCAGCTAGATAATACCCATTCTGGTAGATGGTATTGTTAATTTCATATGTGATATTTGGGGCTTCACCTCTCAAAACATCATTGAACACCGGGGATTGACCTAGGACATTCAAATCGTTTTGAGATCCGGCAACTTCGAAGAAGGCGTGCCAAACCCATGTATCAAAACCAGCAACTGCTTCCAGGATGATACTTTTCTGCCCTTTTCTATTTCCGTAATCCCCTTGCCAAGCAGTTGGACAATTTTTCCACTGCTAGTGCATGCAGTCAATGCTACCAATCATGCCAGGAAATCCTCGAGACTCAGCTTTTTGGAGAAGCCGTTGCAGGTCCTTGGGCGTAGGTCTGCGGAGGTAGTCTCTGGTGTACAGAGTTTCCACTGCATCACAAAATCGCACCAAGCTCTCCAAAGCAGTGGACTTCCTCATCCGAGCAATCTCATCCACCTAATCAGCAGATGACCCATACGCCAACATTCGTATCACAACTGTGAACTTCTGCTCTGGAAGAAGTCCCAAATTTCCAGCACAATTTCTCTTTTGAACAAAATATTCATCATAATTGCAAATATCATGCATGACTTTATTGAACAAATGGGGTTGCATTCTATATCTCCCTCGAAAATGAACATCAGAGTACAGAGATTGTGGGATAAAATAATCTTCCATAAGATTCTTACCCTGAGAATGTCTATGTTTGTCCACATTTGGGCCACGGCCTTCTCGTGAACCACGGCGACTCTGGTTTTCTTCCTCCAGCAAAGCAACTGCTATGCCAAGTTGCTCATCTAGTTCTCTCTGCGCTCTTTTGCTTGCAGCTCGTCTACGCATTCTTTCTCTAGTTTCTCACTCTTGCCTCTCCAAAACCTCTTGCATGTCTGCCATTGAGAATGGAGAATGAAATCTAAAATATGAGAAATGGAAATGTAGAGAAGAACTGGTGTAGGAGGTATGAGCTGAACCTCTGGTTTTATAGAAAAATGTACACAGATAGATATGACACGCGACGCAATCTTAGAGGGTGAAAATCTTATCTGAAATTTGAAATTTGAAATTTATCTGAAATTTGAATTTCGAAATGTATCTGAAATTTGACATTTTGAATTTATCTGAAATTTGAATTTTTAAATGTATCTGAAATTTGAAACCGAAAATCTTATCCGATATGAATAGTATTGACACGTAGGAACCCAAAAATATTATCCGAAAATATTATCCAAATTAATTGTTTAAGTAAACAAAGTTGTGAAAAAAATAAAAAAATGAATAGTATTTGTCATGGCAAGCCTAAACTGCTGGAAACATACTTTGCTGGAGGGGCTAGGGCAGCCACTATTCACTTGAATAGTAGCTGCCCTAGGGCTCCCTTGCCATGGCAAGGGGCTAACTGGTGAAAATGCTCTAATAGTTGTGTTCACTGTCGTTAAATATTAGCATTTCTAATTTAGTTCATTGACCCATCAAAGTTTAGTTGAATAAAATGTTGTGTACGAGGAAGTCATTTAATAAATTGATGTTTTTTTTAAAAAAAAAAAACTAATTCATGTAGAAAAGGGAGAGAAAATTATAGTTCAACTAGTCTTGTTAATAAATTAGATGCCAACGTCTATCTATGAGCCGATCTTTAAACAACTCAAAAAACGTACTTCATCTTTCAAAAAAGGTAAGACACAAGAAATTTGGATTCCTAAAAAGAGTTTCACATAGTTAAGAAATATCTACTCAATCCTCTTATCCATGTACCACAATTAGGCTGACAGCTTCATATCTATTTAAAGACTATTCCTCAATAAGTTTAGTAGTGTTTACACCATAATCAACCGAGCATATCCAACATCAAAACGACTAGCACTAAGGCAGACACGCATTCTCCCCTACCGAAGGAAGACACTCTTCCAAAGCGGCAGACACCTGTCGAAGCTCCTGGCTGTTGAAGCTCTCGACTGCCGAACTTAATCTCCAAGACACGTGTCACTACCACAGCAACTTGCACAAAGTCCCATATTGAAACTTTGTGCAAAACTCCTATTTTCACTTCCCTATAAATAGAGAACATATCCAAGTAAAAAGGATAACTACTTTCTCATTTTTACTATTACTCTGCTAAAGTTACCACTTTTAGGGAGATTCACTATAATACCCAAATATAGGAGCCCAAATTATAATTAAAAAAACCCTATGAAATGGATTTTAAAAACACACCCAAAGCCCATTTACAACATACCAAAAAGGCTTTTAACTTCTTTTAAATTACAAACTGCCATTGATTTCTTAAAACAAACCCAACCTAAAAATCTCATAAAAAAGCCCAAAACACTCAATGGGACATCAAAGTAATTTAATTATTAAAATTAAATTCAATAGGACCAGCTGTCATTTGTTGGGTTTTTTGTTTTTTTTTGGTACGTTTATAGAAATTAAATGGTGTAGGGTTTATTTATAGTTTTAGTGCTAAGAATAGGTATTTGACTAAATATCTCAAATTTCTATATGTAAGATTGGTCAAAGCATAGACTTTACTAATTCTATCTTCTTCTTTGTCTTTTTGATTCAAGCAATACTGAATGAGGAGGGAATCAAACCTAAGATGTCGATTACATGAATAAATACTCTTTAATGACTTAAGCTACAAGTCCCTTGCTACTAATTTTGTCTCTAGTGTGAAGTCTTGTTTTAATTGTAGCTATTGGCAAACATCTTATGTCTAATACAACAAAAAGAAACAAAATTTTAATTTATATAAATATTAATAATGAAGAAAAGAATCAATAAATATTAGAAGAACTCAACCGAAAAAAAAGAAAAAGAAAAAGAAGTTTGTGGTGTCATACATCCAGCGGTTTCAATTGGACATACTTCTGTTTTGTACGCTGAAGCGAGTGCTTTCAAACAAGCTTTAAACTGGGCACATAAATAAATTAAAAATTTATAAGGTGGAAATTAAAAGCGATTCAAAAGTATTCATACAAATCATTACGAGACAAGCACAATTACCTTATATAGCTTAACATATTTGGAAGTTGATGGAAAAGTTCTCTAATGTCATTATTACTCATGTTTACTGAGAGCCAAATACGATAGCATTTACCCAAAATAGGACATGACAATAATAACCCTTGTATTTGGTTCAGTAATTTTTCCTTGTATGTAATTTCCAAAGTTTATTTTGACTCGTACGATTATAAGATTCCTAAGCGATCTCACTTTTAATGTACTTATGTTTTAAAATAAAATTTTTAAAAAAAATCATACATCTAGCCGCGGCACTCGATGTTTTGATTATTAATGAATGGCATGAGTACTCATGTACAATGTCATACGAATATTAATAATGTAACAATAATCTTTTTCTTGTTTGTAATTAATTTTACAATAATGTTATGTGATACTTCAAGTTTTGTTTGGGCAAGTTTGACCCAAATCTATGAATCATCTTCGAATAGCATCCATCATGATTTGTGACTAGAACCTTTCTAATATGTGGGCTCCACCAAGAATAACGTAACATGCTATATATGTGTTGATGAAAATTATTGAATAAAAAAAACAATTAAAAAATAGAGAAGAAAAACATAGTGGAAGAGAGAAAGTAAGTAAATGAAAATTACTGTATTTAAATTACTTCTCTAAAAAGGAAAAATAAATATTTAAAAAAAAATAAAGACTTGGAAGGAATCCATACCAATTAAAATTAGGGCTCTTTAGTTTTAACCCATAAAAAACTTAACTAATTTGGAAGAAAGATAATTAATTTTGCTTAATTAATATAAAACCATAGCCACCTAATTTTACCAAAAGGACATCCAACAACCCTAAAATTACTACATGTGTCATTGTGCTTAACTGTCAAATACAGTTTATTTAAGGGTAGAATTGTCTTATCAGTTGTTATTTTTTACCTGGCCCAACGAATCTGGGCCTTTCTTTGGGCTAATCCAAAATAGCAGTTTTTTCCTATGTATTAAAACTAAAACCAAAATATCCAATATCTTACAAACTAATTAATAAAGTTAATTATGTCTAAAACCTAATTTTTCTTTAAAATTATACATAAAAATGGGTTATTAGGTTTAATGGTTCTTGAATTTTGATCCGATTCGCATTTTGGTCCTTCAATTTTCAAAATTGTTACGTAGTCCTTCAACTTAAGTTTCTTCAGGACAAATGGTCATCCAGTCAATTTTGTTATCTTTTCTGTTAAAGTATGAATAAAATATTAAAAAACTAAAAAAAATTAATATATATATATATATATATATATATATACAGAGAGCTTCCATTGAGGAATCCCTTAAATAAGCTTATTTGAGACACCCCTTGTAGGGCCCACTCTGGATTGTATTTCACTAATCCAAACCATCTATTTTATAGATACACATTCAAATATTATCTCTACAAAAAATCACTTGAAGCCGATATAATTTGACCATTCAATTGAGTTATTGAAATTTTAGTACTTTCTTGAAGCACCGTGTTCATTGATTTTGTAGGACACAATTGGATATTGAAACGGTTTCCGATTTGTCTAATTTTTTGTAAGGATGATCTATGAATAAATACCTAAAAAATAGATTGTTTGGATCATTGGGAAAAAAAAATTGTAAGGTACCCTAAAGGGCGTCCTTCAAATAAAATTATTTGAAGAATCCCTCAATAGAAGGGAATATATATATATATATATATATCTCTCTCTCTCCCCCCTCTATCTCGATTTCTAATCCCCCTCCACCTACATTTCTTCTCCCCCTACCTAGCCATCCAGCTAACCCCACTGCGATCTTCCCTACCTCCTCTTTCCGACGCACCTCCCCCTCCCCTCTTTGTATGTCTCTCTCTGTCTCTGTTGCTACCAACAAAGAATATCAAGAATCAAAATTACCCACAAAATTTTATAATTATCGAAGTCAGAGTTTGCCTTTCCATTTGAGAAAGAGAAAGTTGATTCAGAGAGAGAGAGAGAGAGAGAGAGAGAGAGAGAGAGTGGAAATGGGGCTGATAAGATAGGGGTGTGGTAATTAGAATGGGGTCAGGGACGATGAAATTGGGGGTACCATTTTACCCCTACATTTAACAAAAAAAGTTAATAAAATTGATTGCATGACTATTTTTCATAACAAAATTGAAGTTAAAGGACCAAAGAAACGATTTTAGAAATTAAAAAACCAAAATGCAAATCAGGTCAAAGTTCAAAGACCATTAGACCTAACAACCCTATAAAAATAATCCATTATTTTTCTACTTATTGATGCAATAATAGTTTTTTTTTCAGTGTTCATGCATGAAGAAGCATGCCTGCATGTGATGTGCTAATTACTATTTTGTTTTAATAATCAAGAGATTTATTGAATCATGAGACAATTACATTATGATAATCAAGGGAAAACCAACCAGGATGATTCTTCTTCAATCCAAGTATTAAACTCTGAATTAGAAAAGAGTGTTTAGCCACTTTCTCCCCTTGAGAGTCCCAAAAAAGAGGAGGAGGAGTATCATTGTCCCTCCTCCCCCTCCTCTCTTTTTGTTTTTTTGGTATCATTGTGGTGATTTCTTCTTAATCATGCTTAAATTGAAGTTCCCATCACCTCTTTTGGGCTATGTTCCCAATCAAATTATTCTCCCAAAACCTGCTCTCTAAAACTGCTTATGTTCTCTAAATTTGGTTCTAAACTGCATTTGACAGAATTTGTCCCAAATCACACAATTGATCTTTATCAAGGTTGTTGTTTTGGTTTATTTATTTTCTCTATGCACATGTAGATAGTTGGAAACTATGTTTCCTCCAGATCTGTTACGTGCTCTTACATCATTCAATGTGTTGTTCACGTGTTTGGCTTAAGTGACGTTACACGTGAAAAGGTGCGTTGAGAGTATTATCCTACAATACAAATGGAAGCCTTAGATGAGTAGTTTAAAAGAGCTTGTGCACTGTTCCTGTGGAATGTGGCATGGTTGTTGCCGGCCGTGCAACTACCAAAAGAATTGTTTTCAGATACTGCAATGTTTATCTGCTCATTTTTATTCATATAGATAATGGGAAGGATAAGAAATCATGCATGACTGAAAATATAAATTTAGTCATACAAGATGGCAGCTAATTAATTAGTAATGAGAGTATATAAATTAAATTTGCTGCACATTCTAGTAATATTATGTGATTATACCCTTATTTACATCCTTAATTAGATTGCACTTGTACAAGTTTAATAATGTGAAATCAAACTTTAGATCATCACTAGTGGAAGTAAATGTTTTGTTTAGTCAAAATCAACTTTTTATTCTTTTCCATTCTCATCTGAAAGGAAGAAATTTGAAAACAGAAAAGGGTACAAGAATGCCATTTATGCTAAAACTTGGTCCATGCATGGCCATGAAATGGAGAAGACTTTTGGGCTCGTCTGGTATGGATTATCTTAATACGGGGTGCAAATGATGGTACTTATATATATATATAATTATTTGACTTCTAAGTTATAATATATTAATTTTATGGTTAACGTGTAACTATCAACACTTATGACCAAGTAGATCTTAAATAAGAAAAAAAACAACGCTTAAGAACCAAGTGGGAAGTAGACTCGTTCAAGTTCAATCACTTAGATTTGAACCTTCATGGCTTATAGTAAATAATAATATTATTATTATTGTTATTAAACTGACCAATATGAAGATATTGTTAAAGGGGTTTAAAGGTGAAGTTATTGGTCTTGTCTTGTAACACGACTTCAAAACTAAAATGATGAATTGGGTAAGTATATGCTCATTACCAATGATTTGGTATAAATTACTTGAGATGGGGGTCAGGTCAGGTGGGGGTGGCTCAGCCCAAAATAAAATATAGCATATGTCTGATATTATTAGGTATTTGATTATAAAATAAGTTGATATGATTATTTCTCTTGTTACACGTGTGCTTAGCTTCAAAGTGACTTGTCACTAGTCGTAAATCTTGATGGACCGACGTGCTTGGCGACGCCTCATCTCAAGTCGGCATCGGTCCGGCGATCTTCATGACTGACATGGACCATGGTAAAGGACAATAGAGTAAAGTCCAATTAGGAAACTCTAAGAAAAAGAAATTCGGTAACATGTAAATACCTAAAAGGGTGGGGGGGTGGGGGAATAAAAAAAAGTTTTACGTGTCAGATTTAAGAAATATTGATGATGCGATGTAACACCGAAATTCAGAGTTAGTTGGCATGCTTGATTTTCTTGTCGCATTAAGGATTTCAAAGGATATAAAGGTTGAATTCCAAGTCAACCAAATTGCGTGCAACACGCCACCAGCCATCCACAAATTCCTAGGCAAAGAGGCAAACACACCTTCCCTTGTAAGTGGTTCTTGCCCTTTCACAATGACATTTCAATTGACGATGGTGGTGGGGTTTCAAATCTCCATATCAAACATATTGGAAACGTAGTTTTTATTGCCACTCCAAAAACAAACCTATTGTACTTTTTTATTTTTGCTTTCTATTTTGTAAAAATACAATTAGAGAAAATATAAAACTAAAAATAAAATAATTGCCTTATTTTCTAGAAGTAGAAATGTAGAGATTTTTCTTTTTGTATTTTTGATGAATTACTTTTTTATATGTGTTAAAATGTAATTTACAAGAAGTAGGAGTGCCCTAGAAAAAGGGAAGCAATGTCCAATATATAAAGGATAATGTTTGGCTCCGGAAAGAAAAGGAACTCCTCCTAAAATGAACATGTGGCTAATTAGAAATGGACACATATCGAAACATTGAAAAATAATAATAAAATTTGAAAAGTAACACAAAGAGACAAGAGCCTAAGGAGGCCCTAGGCACAAGCAGGCAAGGTGGCTGCCCAAAGCCCAAATTGGGTATAAACCCTTATATATACCTATGTATGTTATTTTAAATAAATTATATTATATAAATATTATGTAAAGTTAACTTATACTTTTGCATCGAAAAATAATAGGCGATTGATATTTAAGTGATAAACTTATACTTTTGCATCGAAAAATGAAAGGTGATTGATATTTAAGTGATGCTTTGAATCTTAATGCAGTTTATAAAGTTGTTGTGTAAATTACATTTTGTTTGTTTCTTTTATGTTACAATTGTGAATTTGAGTTCATATAATATTTTTTATAACATACCGAAGAAAAAAAAAATCACATAAATATACATATAAAGTAGAAGGTCCCATTTAGGTTGTTTGCCTAAACCTCCAAAACGTAGGACTGCATGATCATTTCAGTAGCGATTCCTCCTCTTCTTTCAGAACCCAAGCATTATCTACAGATAAAAAGAACAAACTACGGAAATGAAAGTGGGAGTGTGTGGACACCAATGTGGTTCATTGGTGTTTTTGACAATCAAGTTAACCGCGAGGTTTCGGTTTTGAAGGTTTGGAAAGCTAATTTCTAGGGTTCGGGGTTAGCATAGTGTGGAGAAATCGGTTAATATACCTGAAAACCTCAGAAGCATCAAAGTCCTCGGGCAAGAAAAATTCTAGCCACCAAGGCGAGAGGATATTCTGAGCTGCTTTGCAAGGATATCCTGGTCAATTTAAAATCAATTTTTGGCTAAACTTCCTTTTTGAAAAAAATAAAAAATCACATAGCTTTCGTTATGCAAAGGAAACTAACCGAAATGTGCGACCAAAGGCAAACTTGCTGCCCTACAAGCCACTGCGGAAATGATGGTGAACCCATAATTAGAATGAGATGAAATAATGGTGAGCCTATTCCACGAGGTTTTGGATTAAGTAACAAGGCCTTCTAGTCTTATATAGAAGTGGAGATCCAATTCTTGGTAAAAAAATTTGTTTTCACCCTGCCTAGCTGCCAGATCGAAGAAAAAAAAAATCCTTCAGTTTCATTTCAATTCAAAACAAAAAATTATTTATGCCAGAACAGAATTCTTTCGTCATAGTTTTTTGTGTACGGTATACTGTTGTACACAAAAGAACCATGAGAATTAAAAATAAAAGAAAGGATTGTGAACATAATGTCCAGGCCCATTTTCATTTGAATAGCACTAAAAACATGAAAGCATTCTCAAGTACATGTTGGATAGTATAAAGTAAACTTAGCAGCAAAGCAGATTAGCTCTACAATCTGGTAGATCAGTGCTGCTGAGACTTAACAAGAAATAGATAGCAACCATAATTAAAGACATAATAAATTTGAACAAGCATTTTATTGGTTTATGTGATGAATCATAATCTCAGCATTCTTTTTTTCTTCCCTTCATGGGCTTTTCATGTGCAAACACACCTTGTCTTGTAAGGTCTTGGCCTTGGTGTTTCTCCCTGGGTCGAGCAAAATCGGATCCAAACAATTACCTTATGTATAGGTCTTATTGGGTAATAATTGCTATGATATAAGGTTCAGTTGTTAAGAGTTCAAGAAAATTACACGTGGTCAGTTTTTGAAATTGCGATTTGGGAGTCGGGTGTATTACCCTATTAATGCAAATAGATAATTTAGCATGTATGCGCAATAGAAAATGCTTCTGATTTGGGAGTCGGGTGTATTACCCTATTAATGCAAATGGATAATTTAGCATGTATGCGTGCGAGTGCATGCAGAGAGACTAGTAATAAAATGACGAGCATCGTTGAAAGAATTTTCAAGTTTTTGCTTAGATAATGTGGCAAATAACGCAGGACTATATCCAAGTTGTTGGAAGTCGTTTTGTTGAAGAAAAGGAGATATTGCTAACATAACCATTGGTTCCAAAATTGATTGATGGGCATGGATGGATGGTTGGGTATATCTTTGCCTTCAGCTGCACAAAACAAAGATTACATTTACTTTGTTTTACACAGCCCATGATTTCAAGATACATCCAAATCCAAGATTGCATTTAAGAAGCAAGTTGATGAGATTGAACACCCCGACCCTATTTCACAAGAAAATTTTCAAATGAAATATGTACATTGGAACACCGTCATATTATAATAGGCGACGCTGTTACTCGATTACCTAGGTTATAAGGTCAAATCCAAGTCAACCAAACCAAATTGTACACAACGTCCACAATTTGATAGGCTATCCGCAAACACCTTGTACGAGGGTTTTGGCCTTTCATAGTGGCATTTCAAATTACAGAGCATTGTGTGGAAAAGTTGATTAAAGGACCTGAAAAAGAATTTTACGAAGCACCAAAATCCTCCGACAACAAAATCCTAATTGTGAGGACTACTTCATTAGGCTTTGTTCTCTACCACACTACCAGGCAGCGTCGTTGAGGGATGAGGCAGTTCAGGCTTCTGAAATCTTAAACCGAACGGATACACTAAGTGAAAGAGAACACAACATTCGTTCATGCATCTAAAAATTCATGGTATAAATCCCGTGCCAAACATGTAGAAGATAATAAAAACATTCACAAACATGCCAACATCTAATTTAACAGATTGATCCATTGAAACAATCAAATAAATAATTAAACATCTTCATGATCATCAAAAAATCTTGTACAATTTGATGCTAAAGTTCTCATGTCTGTTATCTTAGCCCTTCCCAATAAACTCTTTTGAAAATGGTACTTTCTAAACAGTAGAGAAAGTTTAGCAAAACTTGACTTAATTCGCTCCAAAAAAAAAAAGAAAAAAAAAAGAAAGCCTTAAAGTGACCAACATACGCTTAATTTTTTCCAAAATCAAAACCCAACTCTCCACTCGTCCTGTTCTTCTGTGGAATCCATTTCATGTTTAGTCTCTGAGAAACAGTGACTTTAAATGCATATGTTGTTTGTAAAGTTTATTGGAGAAGGGGCTTAAGAAAAATAAAACTCATACCTTTCTGCATGTAAGGAGACTAACCTAGCAGTGTGACCAAAGGCAAACTTGCTGCCGTCATATATCTCGGGAAATGAACAAGAACGCTGAAAAAACAAAGACTAATAGTTGCTAGAAGCTTTGGAAATTGAAACTAATGTATTTATCACATGAAGATGAAGGTAACCCCAAAGACCAAAAAGTCAAGGAATCTATCAAAACATACAGCAATACATAAGGAAGGTAATTTACAAGCTCACTATATTTCAAATAAGCACACAAGAACAATTAATCTGGCCGTCCAGGGTTCAAAAAGGATCTTAGAATGTCTAGGGTTCTCCTATAAGTTAATAAGCATTCTCAAGAAACATAAATGCAAAAAGTAAAAAATAACTGGACTTATTTTAACCCAAATGCGAGTGAATGGATTAATTCTTGTCTTCTCGGATAGTATAAAGAAAACTTGAGAGCAAACCAGATTAGTCCTACAATCAGTAAATAAATGCTGAAAGTTCAACTAAGATTTTAAATAACTTGTAACACCCGAATAACAAATAGTTATATAAGGTGATTTATTATTTATTATTTATAAGAGTACAACAAAAGTGAACAAGTAGTCCACTTCTAAAAGAACTAGACATGCAAACTGCTTCAACAACTCAATCCTAGGCGAATACACCAAAAAAAAAAAAAAATCCAAAGAGCTACAAAATAAATGCTTTCCAAGCCGACAAAACGACAGAAAAAAAGAGAACTCGCTAAACTCTAAAAAGTTACAGATGCTCACAAAGACGGCCAAAAATGCACCCTATCCCATAAGCATTCCACCTCCTCACTCAATGCATTCTCAAAAACCCTTCTGTTCTTTTCACCCCATAGATCCCAAAAAAATTCCATCATAGCACATCTCCCAGATTACAGTCTACCAAAAACCCACAGTAAAAGCATAAGACACATACAGCTGCAACCAATGGCTAGCAACCACACTAAAAGCATTAAACACGAAATTACATCAGAATGGTATTGGTTGGCCAAAATCACATATGCTGTAAAAGACAACAACCTACTGGTATCCCCTCTTTACAAACTTCATGTTATGAATCATGATAACAGCATTAATTTTTTGTTCCCTTCATATATTCATTTCCTTGTTTATCACAGTTCTTCCTCAAGAATTCCACATAATAACTTAAAGCAGACAATTTGTTTTTTTTCTTTCTTTAAAGTACATAACTGTTCCACATCTCCGAGAACTATGAATCATACATGCTTCGGAAAAATTACACTTACGTACCTGTCCATGCAAAGCTTCAACAGGCGCATAAGCAAAATGATGTGCCAGCTTCACCTGGAAATCACTTTTGTATTTTCTTTCCATTGGTTGGCCCAATATGGACCAAATGACATGAAAATCAAAATCAAATAAGAATTCTCGTAAAAAGATTTCTCAATAAGCAAACAGAAAGGTGAAAGAATTCAAGGAAAAAAAAAAAAGGAATGTTCAACTAAGGTACCATAGAGAAGACAACACCTTAATATCAAATGTCGTCATCAAATTTAGCATGCACAAAAAAAGTCCAAATATCAAACAATGTCGTCCAGCGAGGTGGTCCAGCAGAATCTTAAAGATCTGTTGCCAGGGACCTCTAGGACGGAGGTGACCACCACACTGTGAACATAATACATACAGAATACATAAAAAGTATACACTAGCGGCTTTAATGTTCTATTTGTGCATTCAAATGAGATATGCCAGCAATATTTAAAGGATTTGTGCTCCCACCCAATAAAGTAAACCAGTAATTTGCACAAATCAATGAAGAGAAAAAAATGAACACTCCCAACTGATAACGTCATAAACAATTTACTGGTTCTAACTAGTCATCAGGACTAACAACATTGTTTCATAAGAAAAAAGTCATGACATCAATTTGCCAATTACAGTACAGCAGAAATATTCATAATCAAAATTATAGATAAGCACAATCCCATTCAAAGTAACTCACTTCTTCAGTTCCAGCAGTAGGCAAAGATGTCTCAGCCACTAAAACAGCATCACATTGCATAATAAGTTGGGCCCTCTTTTGAAAAGTTTGTTTACCTCCTAGCTTCTCAATGAGTAAAAATAGTGTCATTACGCCTAGGTGGTCTATCAGGAACTGAACCGGGTTTGAACTTTGAGGCCTCATGTTTTGCCAGTTCAGGAGGAACATGACTATTACTCTGAATGAGCATCTGCTTGAGATCATAAAAGACTTCGGTGTCATGCATAGTCAAAAATGTTGTGGCCACACCAGTCTTCCCTGCCCGTCCAGTACGTCCAATACGATGCGTGTACTGTTCAATATTCCCAGGCATATCATAATTAATAACATAGGCCACATCAGGTATGTCAATCCCACGTCCTGCAACATCAGTTGCAACAAGGACATTGTATTTCTTGGCTCGAAAACCATCAAGGCTAATTTCTCTCTGCTCCTGTGACTTACCCCCATGCAAAGTGGTCACACGATATCCATTCTTATCCAAACTCTTGGCAACATAGTCTGCATTCTTCTTGGTATTAACGAACACAATAGCAGTCTTATCACCAAGTTCATCAAGCAACCTCTTTAACCTCTCAAACTTCTCAGATTCCTTGCTCATGATCACATTCTGAGTGATCAAATCAGTTGTCTTTCCAGCTGTGCCAATCGTGACCACAACAGGATTCCTCAAGTACTTCCTAGCAAGCCGCTCTACAGCAGGCGGCATTGTGGCACTGAACATATACGTGGTTCTGTAAATCTTCTTCTCATCAAGCTCTTCGTCCTCATTCTCAGGTTTGAAATTGCTGGAAGGCATTGCATCTAAGACACCTACAACCTGCGGCTCAAACCCCATATCAATCATCCTATCAGCTTCATCAAGAACAACATAATTGCACTGGTTAAGAACAGCATAACGCCTCTCCAGGCAATCAATCAAACGCCCCGGAGTGGCAATTACAACCTCACAGCCTTGCCTAATTCTAAACCCTTGCTCCTCAATCGACTGCCCACCAACAATGGAAACCACTTTGATACCCAAGAAATGCGCAAACTTGACAGTCTCATCCTCAATCTGCTGTGCAAGCTCACGAGTAGGCGCCATAACAACAGCATACGGTCCTTCGGCCTCATTCTCCTCACTAATGGGAGGCAACCTCGAAATATAAGTCAACATAGGAAGAACAAAGGCAGCAGTCTTACCCGAACCAGTCTCAGCAATGCCAATAACATCGCGCTGCTGCAGCCCAAGTGGAATCGCCGCCATCTGAATCGGAGAAGGCTTCTTGTAACCAGCTCTCTCCACAGCCTTGAGCAACTCCTCACTCAATCTACTCTCTGCCCAACTCCTCATAGGCCTCGGAATCCTCGACCCTTTATATGAAATATTGAAATCCTCCCGAAAAATCCTCCAATCCCTCTCAGTCATCTCTTCAAGCTTCTTATCAGTCCAATGGCGATCGACCCTCATGTCAAAAGTATCGTATAATTCTGCAGCCTCCTCCTTGAGCTTCTGCGCCATGGCCTCCTCGGGCTTCTCCTCCACGCCCTCCTTCTTCCGGATCTCCTCCCTCAGCTCCCTCTCGTACTTCACAGCCAGCTTCTTCTGCTCCCTACGGTCCATCCCAGCCCGAAACCCTCGGCCAAACAAGAGCTGGGCCTCGTGAGGGTTTTGATACAAAGCATTCATATCCCGAGAAGTGTCCTCCGTGTTCTCCCAATCGAAAGAGAACCGAAACTTCTCGCTGGGCTTGATGACCCGCTTCTTCGGCTTCTTCGATCCGAGATACTGCTCTTTAATGGCGTCCAGCTCTTTGTCTCGCTCGCGCTCTGCTAATTTGTCCAAGCGGGCACGCTCTCGAACCTTGGCCTCCTCCTCCCGCTCCCTATCTCGGTCGCGGTCGCGGTTTCGCCGCTCCGAATCTCGTTCCCGGTCTCTGTCTCGGGAATATCGGTCCCTGTCTCGGTCCCTATGATCTCGATCTCTGTCTCTGTCTCTGTCTCTGTCTCTGTCTCTGTCTCGGTCCCGGTCCCGGTCGGAATTGGCGGTGGCTGTGGGTGGTGCGGCGTCGGAGGAAGGGCGGGAATGGGAGAGATTGGAGAGAACATGACTTTGACGGCGTTTCTGGTCTTCGGTTTCTTCTTGACGGCGTTGGAGGGCTAACTGCTCGCGTTGGGCTTTCGTCAAGAAAACGGGTTTTTTGGGCGGCAACGAAGAGGAGGAGGGTGCTACGGGAACGCTATCTGCTAAGCGTTTCATTGTGTGAGAAAAACGGAAGAGACAGTGGAAGGGGATTTTGAGTCGCAGGGTTAAGGGTTTGGTGGAGGACGAGGAGGGGAAATTTGCGATTAAATCTATTTGGGGAAAAAAAATATCGAATAATATATTTGTTTATATAAGGTTAACTTTGAAACCAAAAAAATTCGAAAAAACAAACAAAACTATTTTGACATGAAATTAAAAAGATGTTTACTTTTGAAATTGACAATTTGTTGGTACGAGAGAATATTTGAGGGAATTGAATTTGAGAGTGTGTTTTTCCATCTCAACAAGCTTTTATTTATAGAGAACAATATCCTAGTTCTATATGGAGAACTGCGTGAAGTCTCCTAGTTCTATATGGATTATAACTTAGGCCCTCAACTCTCCTAATTGTAAATGGAAAGGATATTGGTTTTTTCACAATAAAGAAGGAAGCTAATATTGTTTTTTTGTTAGTAATTTCTTTTTTAATATAAGTGATAATTTAAAGTATAAAGGGAAAGAATTTCTCACACATACTACTAAATTGCGATGAGAATTCGAATCTTATTGACTCCACCCACAATGATTTCTAATCAAGAAGCTTGCGGCAACTTGACCATTAATTTTAACAAAACCATAAGAAATAAATGAAATAATTAACTTAAGCTGGTGGAATCCATCCATATTCATTGGAAGTTTTATTTTAATTTTGTTAACCTTCCAAAACTCACTCAAGAAACTTATAATATGTAAAATTGCTTTATTAACTTGGGGGACTTATTATTTAAAAAGTAATTTATTCTTTTGATTAAAAAAAAAAATTTCAAACATGTTGTAAAATATTTTTCTAGAAAGGAGAAACTATGTTCCAAATTAATTAACAAAGCGAGCGTTCCAAGAGTATAATAACTCTAGCATTATTTAATTATTTTATTTGTGCTTTAAATATCAGCAATAGTTGTTCAATAGTACATTTCAATTTAGTTTAATGGTTCAATTTATTAAAAAAATTTGGCAGCTATTGAACTGAATTGCAGTTTCACTTGCACTGATGTAGTTGAATATCTTACAAATTAAAAAGTATATTTTTTGAATAATAAAATTAATTACGATAAAAATTATACAATTAAAATAATTTCAAAGAAATTTTAAAAAAAAGACCAATTTTAAATAAATATAATTAATAACAAACGCAGCCACCATAAAAAAGATCAGCAACAAGAAAGCTGTTGACTAAAAATTATAAATGAACAAAAAAAAAAGGCCATGCAATAGCGGGCAATAAAGGTAGACCCAATGCCATCCCAAAAGAAAGCCGCTTAGGCCAGACCCAAGTATTGTTAATAACACAACCCAAAAGTGTCGACTTGAGACCCAAAAAATTTACACACCATTTCTACAATACAGACCCAACGTTACCCGATAAGAGAGAAAAAATATTGAATTTATATTTTTTTAATGATTGGATGGTTGGATTGAACACCACGTTCAAACCCCTCACCCAAATCCCCCTCCCATTAAAGCAACTCCACTGAGCAGCTGAGCCCAAAGCAGGGGGGGAAAAAAAAATTCGTTCCAGCAATGAGCCCAAGCCCAGACTGGGAGTGGGTCCCACCAACTCGGGCTAGCCCGAAGGCTAGTTCAGCCCGAGATGAAGCCCGAGTGTTGTGACGTCAGCGCGACGCAAGCTCCAATGGGAAGAAGCCACGTGTCAAGCCACCAGCGCTCCGATCAGCTTCTCTGAATCCAATCCAACGGCTGGCATTTTTTGGGCAATAAAATTATGAAAAAAATCAAAAAAAATTTAAAAAAATTCTGATTTTTTTTTTCTTCTATAAATACCTATCAATACACTTCACTTTCAACACCAATCCTCATACATTTAATTATACTTCTACTATTATTCACTCTTTACTCAACATTTTCCTTTCTTTCACCTTGTATTTTTACTTCTTATTTTTATGGCTTCTTCTATCGAAATCGGAGGGGCTTGGAGCACCATGAAAGATGTTTCCTTGTGTGAGGCTTGGCTCCAAATTTGTCATTGTCCCATGTCCGGCAATGAGATTAAATTTTTTCATATGTGGAAAAAAATTCATGCCGAATTTTTTGAAAAAATTCCGGGGTCTACTCCTACGGAGATGACATTATCTAGTAGGTGGAAAATTCTCAATAAAGAGTTGGGAAAATGGAGAGATGCCTTCGCAAAAGCGATGGACAACTATAGAAGCAGGGAAAATCGTACTAACGAGGTAAGTATTTTATAATTTTTGTTTTATTAAGTTTAATCTCCTAATATATATATTTTGTTAATATTTATTGCATTTTCAATATTTTGTTAATATTTCTTGCATTTTAAATATTTTGTTAATATTTCTTGCATTTTAAATATTTTGTTAATATTTCTTGCATTTTAAATATTTTGTTAATATTTCTTGCATTTTCAATATGTTGTTAATATTTCTTGCATTTTCAATATGTTGTTAATATTTCTTGCATTTCCAATTGTTTCTTAATTTTCTTGCACTTCTAATTTATTTGTAAGGTTAATTGCATTTCCATTATTTTTTTTTTTTGTTACTTGCATATCCAATATATTTTAAATATTTATTGCATTTCCATTTTTTTGTTAAATAGATGATTCAAGCACAAATGTGGTTCGGTGCAACCGGGGGTGGCAAAAAAAGTTTCAACCATCATGAATGTTGGGAGGTGGTGAAATATTGCAAACGCTTCATAATTATTCCGACGGGTCCCGCCGTTGTGTTAAACGAGACGCCACTCCGTGATTCAATGACATCGGATTCACCTCTCGATTCCCCTATGAGTCAAGACTCACCCATCGAAAAGGAGCCGAGGCCCATTGGCCGAAAGGCCGCGAAGGCAAAGAAAGCGGGTAATTCAAGCAATAATAATTCAAAGTTTTTGGAGGAAATTGCAAGGCAAAACGGCATAAGAATTGAAATGGAGCAAAAACGCCAAGATAACGAGTTGGCCCTTCAAGCTGAGTATGCACGAGAAAGGGAGTATTTGCGCAAAAAAGATATGGACAAGACGGATCGGGAAACCATGGCGATGGATACAAGTCATATGTCCCCTGAAACAAAACAATTTTGGAAGCTAGAACGAAGGGATGTTATGAGAAGAAGACTTTTCCGGGATGATGGGCCTAGCAACACGGATTGGTTAAATGATGGAAACCATTAAATTAGTTAGCATACCTTTTATGTATTTGTATTTTTCATGTTTTCTATTAAAGTTGTTGTAATTCATGTATTTTATTTTAGTAGTAGTAATTCTTAATGACTTGTATTAGATTTCTTTATTTAATAAACAAAGCATTCAATAAAATACCTTTTTATTCAACATATTCCATACTTCAAACAAAACAAAATTAAAATAAAAAAAACTACAAACAAGGCACAATAATAATAACAAACCACAACCAAACCATAATAAATAAAAAAAACAACACAACCTAACCATAACTAAATAAAACATAACCAAAGCATCTATGCTCCATCATTCATCTTCATTGCCTTTCACCGCCCATAGATGCTCCATCAAGTGAACTTGACGCATTTCATGAATATACGAAGATTGC
The DNA here is from genome assembly GCF_902201215.1 of Prunus dulcis. Classification (NCBI taxonomy): domain Eukaryota; kingdom Viridiplantae; phylum Streptophyta; class Magnoliopsida; order Rosales; family Rosaceae; genus Prunus; species Prunus dulcis. The sequence continues at coordinate 2,532,360 of NC_047657.1, read as the reverse complement.
ATCTCTGTATATCGATCTATCATTCGGGTCATGAAATGACCATCCCTCACCAACGGTTCCGGCTCAAACGGTTCTCCACTTGGCCCCATGGGCCTTTCATAAATCCGTGTCAAGGCCGTGTTCATTGGATCCGGTTCGTAGACCTCTAAAGCATCATAATCGTACTCATCCTCCACAATCATATTATGGAGGATGATGCAAGTCATCATAATGCTTCTGAGGATCTCCTCATCAAACATACGGGCCGCACCTCGAATAATCAACCACCGAGCTTGAAGGATGCCAAAACACCTTTCGACATCTTTCATGTATCCTTCTTGATAGGTAGCAAATAATTTTTGCTTCTGGGATCAGGGATTCGGAATGGATTTGACAAAAGTGGTCCACCTCGGGTAGATGCCGTCAGCTAGATAATACCCCGTCTGGTACACTGTATTGTTGACTTGATAGGTGATATTGGGGCCCTGGCCTCTCAATACATCGTTGAAGACCGGGGATTGACCCAGCACGTTGAGGTCATTTTGGGATCCTGCAACTCCAAAGAAGGCATGCCAAACCCATGTGTCGAAGCCAGCAACGGCTTCAAGGATGATACTTTTTTGGCCTTTTCTATTTCCGTAATCACCTTGCAAGGCAGTTGGGCAATTCTTCCATTGCCAGTGCATGCAGTCGATGCTACCAATCATTCCTGGAAATCCTCGAGCTTCGGCTTTTTGTAGAAGCCGTTGGAGGTCCCTGGGAGTAGGTCTACGCAGGTAGTCCCTAGTGTACAGAGTTTCAACAGCTTGACAAAATCTTACCAAAGCCTCCAACGTAGTGGACTTCCCCATCCGGGCAATCTCATCCACCTGATCAGCAGATGCTCCATACGCCAACATTCGTATAACAGCTGTAAGCTTTTGCTCCGGAAGAAGCCCCAAAACCCCAGTAGCATCACACTTTTGAACAAAGTATGCATCATAATTGCAAATATCATGCATGACTTTATTGAACAAATGGGGTTGCATTCTAAATCGCCTTCGAAAATCAACATTAGAGTACAAAGAAGTTGGGATAAAATAATCTTCCAAAAGATTCTTACCCCGAGAATGCCTATGTCTGTCCACATTCCGGCGGCGGCCGACTTGTGAACCACGGCGGCGACCTTGGTTCTCTTCATCTTGCAAAGCCACTGCTATGACAACTTGTTCATCGACTTGTCTCTGCAACTCATTGATTTCATCTGCTCTACGGTTTCTCTCATTTGTTTCTCGCTCTTGCCTCTCCAAGCATCTCCTAAAATCTTCCATTGAGAATGAATGGAGTATGAATTCTAAACTCTGAGAAATGAAAATATAGAAAGATGTGGTGTGAGAGGTATGAGCTGAGCCTCTGGTTTTATAGAAAATTTTGGCAAGATAGACATGCCACGTGGCTTGATTTGATTGGATGAAAATCTTATCTGAAATTTGAAATTCATCCGAAATTTGAACCCAAATTTATCTGAAATTTGAACCCAAATTTATCTGAATTTTGAATTTTGAAATTCATCCGAAATTTGAACCCAAAAATTTATCTGAAATTTGAATTTTGAAATTCATCCGAAATTTGAATCCAAAAATCTTATCCGGAAATTTTATCCGATTATGAATAGTCTTGACACGTAGGAACCCGGAAATCTTATCCGAAAATATTATCCAAATTAATTATTTTCATTAAAAAATTTGTGAAAAAAACAAAAAAATGAATAGTAATTGCCCTTAGCCATGGCAATAGGTGGAAACACAAAATACTATTTGCAAGGGCAACTACTATTCACGTGAATAGTGGCTGTCATAACTCCTATCTTGCCATGACTAAGGGCAAATGGGTGAAGTTGCTCTTATTATAGCATCTCCCTAGTGCCTAAAGCCTTTATTAGACCTAAAGCTTTTATTTCATGAACAATTGAACCATGTAAGCTTTTTTTTTTATACCAAAAAGAACCATGCAAGCTTAAATTGGTGAAACAAGAAGCTGTTCGCTATTATATAGCTAAAGCTTTTTCTATAGATATTTGAGAAGCATGATATCATATTCACTTGTCACCAATGAGACAAAAGAGGGGTACTTGCACGAAAACATTTTGAAGTTTAAATTAGTGAGTGTTCTAGATTAATCCAATGATTTTATTCATGTATCACGTGACCACGAGTAAAAAATGAAAAAACCAATTTGAAAATGTTCCAAAAATTCATAAGTACACATCTCATTTAAAAATGGGGAATCTAGCACAAACAAAGCCTATATACATTTAACTTTTGCAACACAAATTTAGACAAGAAAAAGAAAATAAAGGGAAACTTTAGCCCTCGATTGATAGTTACAAAAAGAGATGATTACTGCTTTAATCAAATGTGTGTTCATGACAAACATTCATCGTGGGAATGCCTTTTATTCATCCAATCGAATTTGCTACAATCCCATCCCCATCGACTAATAATGCACTCTCATACCACTTCCTCCTTGCTTTCTTGTTTCTGTTCACTTTCTTCGCTTTTCCTGTCCTCTTTGTCCTTTCCCCACAAAACGCTATACAGACCCACAACAAGCAACACGCCTCCACCAATGCTGCAACAAATCAACCAAGACAAGTCTCATAATTCTGATTTTGTTAAGATTACTCCCTGTGATATTCATTCGTTACCAATCATAGTTAGATCTCCGTTTAAATGGCCTATTATATAAATCGGTGGAAATTACCTTCCCCAGTGAAGGGCTTCTTTCCACATGATTGCTGAGAAGATGGCTGTTATAAGCAGTGCTAAAGGAGTGAACATTGATGTGAAAACTGGGCCTTTCTTCTCTATGGCCCAAACTTGCAGCCAGTAGGTAATTCCAGTCACAATTACACCCTGCAACATCACCCATCGTCATGAGACACTACTTATATATATCTATATCTATATCTATACTATTATTAAGAAAATATTCAGACAGTATAAATTTCAATTATGTCATTCTTCGTATTAAATGAGGGCTTGTTTGGTAACCGTTTTATTTTTAATTTTCACGTTGTAGTAGAGAGAGAAGTAGAAAAGAAAAATAGTTGAGGGAGACTGATAAAAGAACGTAGGGAAAAATGAAAAGTAAAAAGTAAAAAGTAAAAGTTATAGAGACTCCACATCTCTCTTTGCACGGAGCTGCCAAAATATTAAACCCCAAACCCTTATTTCACTCTTTTCTCCTTATATTTTCCCTATATTTCTAACAAAAAAGTAAAAAGTAAAAATTTGAACTGAAATGTTTTTTTTTTTTTTTTTTTAAAGCACATGAGCTTATGATAAGTTTAAATACCAAAGCAATATATTGAATAAATCATACCACACCCACTTTCAATCTCCCACTTCCGAATTTCTACTTTTTTCTCTTCCAACTTCTACAACTTCCATTTTAACTTCTCTATGGTGTTTTCTAGTTTCTATTGTGCATAGACATGTTACATGTTACATGTACATGTGGAAAAAATTTATATACATATAAACAAGAACCAGCTGTCAGTATTTGATCTCATAATCACATAGATGATGACCACTGTGTTCATATCAATAAGTCAAAAGATGAGCCTATCTCTTTGGAGGGAATATGAACCACATATAAATTTACCCAAGAAAATTTCTAAATTGTACCTTCAATAGCTTAATTACCAATCTAGCCGACATTATACAAGTGGCTCAGTTAGAACTTAAAAAGAAATTCATCATTTGTTTTGCGTATAGATGGAAGTGTTTGCCCGTAAATTTATACGTACTCGTTGCTTGAAAAGTTATATGGGTGCATACAACGTCGTTCTCACAACAATTTCTGTATGTTTATCATGTGATAGCTTAGTACGAGAGAAAAAAGTTATGCATACTCGTTGTTTTTTTTTCCCCTCCTAGTTGGGTGGATAAAAATGACTTACACAATAGAAAACAGAGAGAAGATGAATGTCCCATCCAATCTTCCAAGCTGATGGGTTTCTCTCAATTGCAATGGCCAAAAATGATGATTGGATGCAGCTAAAGAAGCATTGCAGAGTGGTAAGCCTGAACTTTGCCGGATATTGCTTGACAATGGGACCCTAGAAAGGAAGCACTAGCTAGTTCAAGGGCAATATAAAAACTATATATATATAAATTCTATAAAAGAAAATAAATTATTCCAGCTTAATTAAACTGTTTAAAATAATAAATAAATAAATAATGCTAATGATTAATGATGTGCACCTGCAAAATTAGCCACAAAGACCAGGCAGTATTGGCTGAAATCATGAACAAGGAACCTTTTATCCAGTCCACTCTGGAGGAAGATGATGAGTCTGAAATTTGTGTCTGATGATGTGATGGATACCAATTCGTGAACTTTATGGAAGGCCCCTTAACTAAAGCAAACACCAATGCCCCTGAAAGGCTTGTGAGAGAACCCAACACCTTGGCCACACCATACAAATGTTTCATAGAAATGCTTTCCATCCTGCCCAAAAATTTCAAAACCATTTGTGTTTCAATGACATAAAAAGAAGAAGCACTTGATCCATGTAATTAGCTAAATATCATAGTTAATTATTAAATAATTACCTTAAAAAAACCGCCATGACAAAGGTAATTGCTGGAATTGTTGTGGTGGTGGCTGCAGCAAACGTTGCAGAGGTGTAGTTGATTGCAACATAGTAAAGATTTAAACTCAGGGTAATCCTGGAAAAATTATTATTTATGTTAGAGAATTTAATTGAAATATTGTTGATGAGGAGAGAGAGCATAACCAAGTTCGTACCCAGATAAGGAAATGAAGAAAATCTTGCAGAGTAAGGTGTACGAAAGAGGAGCGTCTTTTGAACTGAAAATTCAGAAGACAAATTAAACCACCACTGAAAAGTGTAGAGAGATGTATGCTACAAATGGAAGCTTATGAACAAACCTTTCAAAGAAGAAAGCAAATGGAGCCAAGGCGAGAGAGGCGAAAGCTTGACGATAAACCACAAACACAAAAGGGTTCATTCCCTTGGCCATTGCTGCCTTAGAGAACAAGGCCATACCTGCATACACAAATTGTATGAAGAGCATGGCAATATAAGGCTTGTGCCTCTCCATTACCAGAGCATAACCAAGTAAACTCTTCATGTTGTGGTTTTATAATTTAGACGTTCATCTGTGGCATCTAATTTGAGGAGCTTCATCTTTAATATATAGAGAACGGTTGCTCTCTTAACCTTGGCTTTGCACCAATTGGCTTTCACACACTGTCCCTACTGCTTTTTTGTTGTTGTTGTTTTTGTTGTTTTTGTTTTTGTATGAATACACATACGTGGAAGCATTTCGTGGCAAGACTGACGTGTCATAATGTTAATTTGAACTTTTGTTTTTCTTAGCGACGGGAACTTCTGGTCCTGTGGCCTAAATAGACACATCATAATATATGGCATATGTGTATATGATAGGACAACATTTCCCTCTGGTGGTTCGACTTGGATTAGATTAGAGTTGAGTCCAGGTCAGTCCTTTATGTTATGTGACATTATATTTTAAGATAGGGTTAATTATAGTTAATTATCATATTGTTACACTCTTAGAGTATTTCCACCCATTTGCCATGACAAAAGGCAATGGGAGGCAAAAGCTATTACTATTCACATGAATAGTGCATGCCCTATAAATTTTTTTGTTGGTTTTCCATCCATTGTTATGGCAACCTAAGGGCAACCATTATTCGCATGAGACATGAGGAGATGAATTTGTATAGAATTTTGGTGTGGGAAGTTAAGAATATGGTTAGGTATTTATTTAAAAAAATATTAAGAAAATTAAGAAAATTATGGTATTTTTTTTCAAATTTTTTTGTTATTTAAATTAGCTGCTGACATCATCATTAAGTTAGCTTGCCCAGGCTGGTGGAGCCCATCTCTTGGCAAGAATGGGGCACTAAAAACACAAATGGGGGCCTACCTTTTGCTCGGGTTGGGGTCTTCTGTTGGAAGTGCTCTTAGGCCCTGTTTGGTGGGTTGGACTAGATGAGACTTTTTCAATTAAAATGGACATGGGTCTAGTCTGTTGTTTGGTGGACTTAATTGCATCACACACTAGCTTGGACTTAAATTTTTGTTTAGGATATGAATCTAGCATTCGAAATTCTATGGTGAGGGTGTCACATATGAACTTTTCATGTGAACCTTTATATTAACCACAAGATCATTTCATTAAACTTAAGTGAAGTTACTATTCAGATGAATTATGTGGCTAATATGAATGTCCACATCTATAGTCCATATATGACACTCTCACCATTGAACGACTCATATGCTGGATATCAAAACTCATGTCGAGACATGGGTTTCGAAGCCTCTCTTCGTCCGCTACCTCTTGTCGAAGGTGAAGTCTCCCTTGGTGTCGTCTCCCTCGCATTGTCTCCCTCTTCGCGTTATCTCTCTTAACCATTTCACGTCGTCTCTGCTCTCTCTCCTCTACTTTCTCATCTCTACTATCTTCTGATTTTTAAAACTGATTTCTCCGTTCTTGTTTCTTTGGATCTCTTTTTTTATTTTCGATTTTATTGTTAAATATTGAGTGTTGTAGTTTTTTGGGTTTGATATCTTTAAAAAAAAAAAAATTCATTCATCTTTTTGTTTCCCAAAATAGTCTGATTGCATTTCTGGGTAGTTTGGTTTGTTCCTCTTTCAGATATGGTTTCTCATCCAAAATTTGCATAATTCCTATATTTTTTTATTATATATAAATGTTTTTGGTTTGTATTTTCTTGGATATGAAAAAGGAAGAAAGATATTGAAGAAAAAAAAATAAAAGAAACACTAAGGCAAAAAGTTGGAATTGCATATGATTATTGTTAGTCAAAATAATATAATAGAATTTGATTCATTTAAAAAAGGGTTAATCGTTTTATTAGTCCCTAAACTTAAACCTAATTTGCATTTGAGTACCTCAATTTTCAAAATGGTTCCCGTGATCCTTTAACTGCACTTTCGTTAGAACAAATAGTCCTGCCGTCAATTTTGTCAACTTTTTCTGTTAAATGTAGGGGCAAAATGGTATTTTTATGTTAAAAATTTAATGTGGAAAAAGACTTGGAATATGGAGGTTATATATAGTTTCCAACTAAATAGTTGTTATTTATAAAGTTTTAAGAGATTATTGAAAGTTTCAATAAATATAAGACAACCACACCTTGTTGCCATCACAACCACCTTGCCGCAATTACGACCACCTTCCAATATTGTAGTAGAGGTAATGGTGGTGGTGGGGATGGTTGTGGTGACGATGGTGGGGTGGACTATATAGTAATGGGTGGTAACCACGGAAAGATTGTGGTAGTAGAGGTGGTGGTGGTAGGTGGTGATAACAATGATTGTGGTGGTGGGGACGATTGCAGTGACGACTATGGTAAGGTGATGGTGTTGGTGGCAGTGGAAGTGATGAGGATGGTGGAGGTGGCAAGGGTGTTAGAGGCGGCTATGATGGTGGGGGTAGTGGTGGTTGTGATGGTTAAGGCAATGTGGTGGTGGTGGCGGCTGCGGCGAACATAATTGTTATATTTTCTTAAAAGAAAAATACTAGGCTTACCACATTTTTATACCACATTGTATATCACCTCTCTATAAAAGGTGGACCCATTGGTAAGCTCTACCTCTATTAGAGAGGTGGTACACAATGTGGTATAAACATGTGGTAAGCCTAGCATTACCCTTCTTAAAATTCTCACTGTCTTAGAATTTTAGGAATTAATTACAACTATTTGGATGAAATATAAAGTTGGGATGTATGAATCCAAACAAGAAAAATGATGTATATCAATTTAGAAATTCTTTGAGAAAATCCTATGAAAAAAAAGACTAGAAAAAAACCCTAGCGGGGGTCGGCGACTTTCCTCCCTTCCCCCTCTCCTCTCCTCCTATCCTCTCTCATCTCCTCTCTTTCCCCCCTTTCCCCCTTATTCTTCTTTGTTAGTTTGTTTTGTGGTGTGGAAACCAGTTGCTATGAAACGATATCATCGTCGTGATAGTCGCCGTATTTTGGCTCATATACACAAGGATTTGACTTTAGTTGTCAACCTTTGACATGAGTCTGGAGTTGTAATGACAAGAAGATGTCGGGCTGCGTGGGGTTCAACTTTAACCGGTATGGCGCTATGACTCTCTTTGGATTGCCTAGGAGGATGTGGAGCGGTAGTACAACTTATTAGTTTTTTGTCTAATAATTTTTAGGAACTCTTTAGTAGTTTGTTGTGTTTTATTTTATTTAGGAGACTTTATTTCTTTTTAGATTTCGATTTTCCATATGGATTTACAGTTTCTGTAGTTGCCCGACTGATTTGTATTGTATGTTTGAGTAGGCGTGCTTTTGGTTGCTGAATAAGGGATTGTAATCACTTTGTGAGTTGTGCATGATTCTCTCTAGATCAATTCAACTTGTTGTTTGGTTTGATCATTGTAGAAGATTTATCCATATTTGGCATCATATAGTGGCTTTGTACTTGTTTATGCTTCTCTTATCAATAAAATACTATCGCCTTTTATAAAAAAAAAAAGAAAAGAAAAGAAAAAGGAAATCTAAAATATAAATTCTATCCAAATTTCTTTCTTTGTCAAATATAGTCAAATGCTATGTCATGCATAAGCCGTTAATGCTGGTGTTATTATTAGAGCATGATCAACCAAGATTCATGATCAATAATAATTATTAATTATTGGTTCTTAAAAGATAATTGCAACATTATTGTTATAACTATGATAGGCTTGGACAACTCCCCTCATACGGCTTCAATGACTTGTTAAGCATCCCATCGACTTAGTGCTATTGAAAACCACTCAGACCAGCAGGTCGTTGAGTGGATATGCACTAGACAAAATATCAGCAAACGGAAAATCCAATTGGTGGAAAATTCCAAAATTTTGTAAGAATTTCATGACACATCTCACCTATTCATAAGCGAATAATGGTTTTTCCTGTTTTTGGGCTGTCCTTTGTTTTGTCCATGTTTTCGAAAAGAAAATATCTGACCTTTCCAATAATGGAAGATTTTATTTGGTTAACAAAAAAAAAAAAAAAGAAGAAAAAAAGGGCCGGAAGATTTTAAACTAATATTGTTAATTTTGTAAAATGTACATTTAAAAGAGGAGTTGATTTTTTTTATTTTTTTAAAAAGAAATTCTTGAATTGCATTCATAATTCAGTCAAAAAAGTCACTACCACAAAGGGTCATTACAATAATAGAGTGATTTAACATCAAAATTACGACAATCTGGTGCACCTCCATTAACGATCACGCAAGATAGAAGAAACTCTAACATAGATCATCCCAACTAAGATTGCAAACTCATAATAACCAAAGAAAGATAAAGCTTGAAAAGAGTTATCGATTAAGTTGGCTAAGACTTTTTATTTTTTATTTCCAGAATTGTTGTGAAATTTTATTCATCAATAAAAATGTTTACACCCTTTTCAACTGTTGGGAGCAGTACTCAGATAAAAGGCAAGCAATTCCATTCACAAGATTTATCCATTTTAACCGCAAACTCATCCACCAAGTGAGCTTCGTTTTGTGTGTAAAATAGGAGACCCTACTATCATCCCACAATCCATGAGAAGATTTATTGTCGGATATCACACATTGCGTTAGCTTCTTAGGGCCATCTGGTTTATGGGAAAAGAAGTTTGAGAATGAGAAATCAATTGTTTTCTCATGTTTGGTAAGTCCAGACATGAAAAATGAGGCGATGCTATAAAATTTGTGTAGATTTTGCATCTCATCATATCATACAAATTTATTTAATTTTCTTCAAAACCTGTTGGAGGTTCATTGAGAAGGAAAATACATTTGATTCTCCCACCTTTCGAGAAGAGATTTAAAAAAATTTAGATTTCGTCTTCATAAAAAGAGGAATTCAAGAAGGAATGTGCAATTAGACTAGTTCAAAACCAGGTAGGGGTGTCAAGTTATGGATTTGGTATTTTTATGAGAGCTAGTTAGCAGGAGCAACATAGCATACATATATCTCGAGATTTTGCTCTCGCAAATAGGGGACAATAGTATCTGTCATTGCCTTCCATTCAGATGCCATTTTAATTTATGGCTGGTGCTTAACCTAAGCCCAGTCTCTAATCGTAGGGTATGCTTCCCCTTATGGCTACATCTGAGAATCAAAGGAACTGAAAAAGTACTTATTTTTCTTTCTTTTTCATAGTGTCATACGATCAGCCATACAAAAGTGTAATTTATCAGGTACTGTCTGAATATTGCAAGTCTGCTCCGTTTAAAGTTTAATTTGGAAATTCTAAGAATACTGGAAAACCCGGGAGGTCGATACGAATTCAACGCAACTGACAATTTGCTAATCCGAGTTAGTATGAACTTATCATGTCCGATTATGACTTCTTGTGCATATATAGCTGATGTTTTTACCTGGGAGAGAAATTTTATAAAATGGTATACAACATGGTGTCCCTGTCCACACCTCTAGTGCCTACACCCTTGCGGCACTAAGTTAGCTTCCTCTAGCTAGGCAAAGAGTGGGCTTAGGGGACGGACATACGTGTGTGATAACATTTCTATGTGATATAGTATATATCATTAACCAAAGATAACAAAACAGTGTTATTTCCGTAAGTTTTTCTCCTCCTAAAAGTAGAAAACTCCAAGGACATTATTGGCCAACAGGCCAATAGCACGCACGATTGTCACAGTTGGGGTACCGACGTAGATTCCGCTATGCCATTTTGTAGTACTCGATATTAAGGGACATGTGTGGACCTTGTTGAGGCTTAAGAGAACTCCATGGTGTACCATCAAATGGTGTGGGTGTGTGTAGAATTATTCTTAGGTTGGCGTCCTAATCTATCGACCCTATTTGGTGGTAGAAGGCAAAACCAAAAAAAAAATCAACTCTGTGGATCAGCAGGGTTTCACATACTTTCCTGCATCAAATTTTGATCCCATTTTGCTTTGTAGTTCTTGGTACTGTTACAGCAAGATATATATATATATATATATATATATTTTTTTTTTAATTCGATCGACAGTTTATTCTAAGGCGAGGGGGGACACCCACAAGGGAATTCGAACTGATGCCATCGTGTTTGCAAACAAAGACCTCAACTACTGAGGTAAACACCCACTGGCTACAGCAATATTAGTTTGCATGATTAGTCAAAAGACAGATCATGAACAATAATGATAGTTTGGCTTTGATAATCATGGCCGATACTGTAACTATCTCCAATACTTTCTTAATAGTATAAAACGTGACAAATAATATAAACACTAACAATTCTTTCCACTTGCTATGCTCACATCTGTCCACTCGTTGCTTTGGTATGTTGCCCTAAGAGGACAATGCAGGTTGATTTTTTGTTTTCTGGCTGTTAGAAATATGAATGCTATATAATGACCTAACATTGATCACGATGTATGAATAATTAAAAAAGAAAAGGAAAAGGAAAACTGAAAGAGGAGAGAGAAAAAGAGGGAGATTTCAGTCCGCAAAAGAAAGGGACAGGAGAGAGAAGAAAGAAGAAAGACAAAGGCACATGATATAAAGCTTTTTGTAGCTTCCCATTCAGTTTGATATTTATGTAGTGGCCAAAGTTACCGAATTCTGTAGAGAATATCTTTCCTTTTTTTCTCAGTTACCAAATTTTGAGATGAGCCATATGAATCCCATTTGAATAATTCGCAGTACAGAAGAACACTTTTTTTCCCTCTTCTTTTGGAGACAAAATCTTACACTTTATTTTTTTTTTTTTTTCCCATTCAAGTATATAGCAAGGCAGTCACATCACAGGTAGTGGGTGTTGTACATAAACAGTGCTTTTAACAAGGGTAGAGAGAGAGAGAGAGAGAGAGAGAGAGAGAGAGAGAGAGAGAGTACAATCATGATCAAGTGATCATCTACGGCTACTTGGAGCTGCCCATTCCTATTAAAGTGTGATGCATAATAAAATACATAAAGCTTGTCTATCATTGGATTTCTTTATGGATGCCCATTTCCTATCTACAAGATAATGCTTTATATCTCACTTTTTCTTTATGGATGTGCGAAAAAAAAAAACACACACACACACAACTTAAATATCTTCATCGGCATGCAATTATGCACTTATGTATTTTTCTATGAAATCGTTTTAATTTTTTGTTTTCCTAATCCTATCATGTTGTGAAACGGACCAGCAGGGTGCACTATTTGTTAGTAAGAAAATTGTATTGGTGTTTTCTAGACTCTAGTATAGATTGAGAATTAGTGTGTCACAGTGTTTATTGGAAGTTTTGGTGCAACACATTCAATACCTGTTTTTCGAAGCATACTTGATTAATATGAGAACCTTGATTTCAGGTAAATCATGACATAATCATGCATTCACAATTGGATTCCTAGTTGAAGTTATTTTCAATGCCATTGTGATTTAAGTTAAAATATTAGCGTTTACTATAGTGACTTGCACGGTGCTCATCTCCTAATTAACTTGTTTTAGGAGATAATGTTTCTCCACAAAAGAGTGGCTGTTTGGTGTCATCACTTAGAGTCCATATTGAATCAAAACTAATTTTCATAATTGAAAAGTATTGTGTCTTCTAATTTGGCGTCTTGACTAAGAGACCATATTGGATCAGGTAACAAGTGTCTTTTCTTTTCAAACAGTGAGCTTTCGTCATAATTGTTTTTGAGCATATTGAATTTTTAAGGAAAAGTTGCTGTGCATATTTTTGAGAAGTCATCAAGTGTTCCATGTTTACTTGATGATTTATCAAACATTTTTATCATTCATATTGCATTCATATGCATGTCAGTGACTCATACGGTTGAAGGTACCAAGACCGTGATAACAGTTTTCCTCCAATGAACTTAAAGCAATCGTGACCAGTATTGCATTCAACATAAGGAGTATCAAAAATCATCCCGTGACAGAAGTTGAGTTACGAAGAAGTCAGTAAACATTATCTAGAATGTATTTAGGATAAGTATGTGAGTACTTCTTGTACTCATCGTTCTATATTGGATTTGTGTTGGACTGAAGAGTCCACCATTCACTTTTAATTTGTAACTTGTTGTGATACTTTTCATATATGAGATTATACCTATCCACATCCACGGCTTCCATCGAGTATACACAATGCTAGCTAGCATATCATACAACCTATCTGAATTTCTTTTTATGTCATGTGAATTTTTCTTTAATCATATTTTTGGTACATATGAGCATGCATGATCTTTTGTAGTTACTCAGGGTTTAGTGGGCAACAATTTTAGTGTATGTTCTTAGGCTACTTGAGATCTAATCATGAGCCTAAATCTTAAGTAAATGGAAATCCTACCTAGATTCTATTGTAGTTAATGAATTCCATTCATAGAAGTAGCAGAGAAAATAAATTCCCTGACTTACCTAATAATAAAAACAATATTGTAACAAAAACAAAAAAAATGTCATACAAAGATAGGGAAAAACGTTATGTCACTACACTTTCAAGTAATAAGATGATTTTAGTGTATGTTCTTAAGACATACTGTGGATATTATATATATGCCTCTATGTACATAAAACACAACTAAGATGATACCTTATGTTTTCAAATTTTCTATATGAGAAATTTTATCATCAAGAGGATACCTTCTTACTATTCACAAAAAATGTTGGCATGTGGGCCCAACTATGAATGCAATTCAATAATTTGAAGCACTCAATTTTTAGGATCACATTCAAAAATCACCCTTACAAAAAATTAACAGATCAGAAATAATGATTTAACTGTTAAGTTACAAATTTTCATAATAAACAATAAAATAGTCATTATAATAATCAAATGGTCAAACAATTTCTGATTTCAAAGTTTTTTTTATTTTTTACATGAATGATTCTTAAACGAGTTTCTAAAAACTAAATAGTTTTCATTGAATGATGTATTGGAGTGAGCCCAACGATAGCATCCCTTTAAATACTATTCATAAAAAAGGAGCCTTGCTAATATATATATATATATATATATATATATATATATATATATATATATAGACACACACACACATATACAGAGAGCTTCTATTGAGGGATCCCTCAAATATATTTGAGGGATACCCCTTGTAGGCCCCACTCCAGATTTTATTTCACTAATCCAAACCATCTATTTTGTAGATACTCATTCAAAGATCATCTCTATAAAAAATCACTTGAATCAGATATCATTTGACCACTCAATTGAGTTATTGAAATTTTAGTATTTTCTTGGAGCACCGTAGTCATTGATTTTGTAAGACACAATTGGATGTCGAAACGGGTTCCGATTTGTCTAATTTTTTGTAAGGATGATCTATGAATGAAGACAAAAAAATAGATTGTTTGGATCAGTGGGAAAAAAATTATAGGGTACCCTAAAGGGCGTCCCTCAAATAAAATTATTTGAGGGATCCCTTAATAGAAGGGGACTGTATATATATATATATATATATATATATATATAGCTTCAGCTGAGGGATCCTTCAAATATGTGAGATCCCACATCGACCAAACGGAGAGGGGGTGATGTGCCTTATATGGCACACCTCGCATCCATCTAGTAGGAGGCCTCTTGGGAGCTCACTGGCTTTGGAGTCGTAGGAACTCCAAAGTTAAGCGAGTTGGAGGCTGGAGCAATCCCAGGATGGGTGACCACCCTGGGAAGTTGCTCTGTGAGCTCCTAGGAACAAATCCGTGAGGGGGGGCGTCGGCCCAGCCCAGAGGGGACAATATCTTGCTAGGTGGAGTTGGGCCAGTCCGCTGCGCCACTCTGACTTAGAGGAGGCCTCTTGGGAGCTCACTGGCTTTGGGTTCGTAGGAACTCCAAAGTTAAGCGAGTTGGAGGCTAGAGCAATCCCAGGATGGGTGACCACCCTGGGAAGTTGCTCTGTGAGCTCCCAGGAACAAATCCGTGATGGGGGGCGTCGGCCCAGCCCAGAGCGGACAATATCTTGCTAGGTGGAGTTGGGCCAGTCCGCTGCGCCACTCTGACTTAGAGGAGGCCTCTTGGGAGCTCACTGGCTTTGGGTTCGTAGGAACTCCAAAGTTAAGCGAGTTGGAGGCTGGAGCAATCCCAGGATGGGTGACCACCCTGGGAAGTTGCTTCGTGAGCTCCCAGAAATAAATCCGTGAGGGGGGGCGTCGGCCCAGCCCAGAGCGGACAATATCATGCTTGGTAGAGTTTGGGTAGTCCGCTGCGCCACTCTGACCTTGGTGAGGCCTTCTGGGCGCTGGTGAGAACGTAGCCAGGCCCAGGAACAAAACCTTGAGGGGGGGCGTCGGCCCAGCCCAAAGAGGACAATATCATGCTTGGTAGAGTTGGGTC
>NC_047657.1:2440794-2516666 GCF_902201215.1 Prunus dulcis | reverse complement strand
ACGAGGACGTCGGATCCCTTAAGGGGGTGGATTGTGAGATCCCACATCGACCAAACGGAGAGGGGGTGATGTGCCTTATATGGCACACCTCGCATCCATCTAGTGGGAGGCATTTTGGGAGCTCACTGGCTTTGGTTTCGTAGGAACTCCAAAGTTAAGCGAGTTGGAGGCTGGAGCAATCCCAGGATGGGTGACCACCCTGGGAAGTTGCTTCGTGAGCTACCAGAAACAAAACCGTGCGGGCTGGTGAGAATGTAGCCAGGCCCAAAGCGAACAATATCCTGCTACGGCGGAGCCGGTCCGGGGTGTGACAAAATAAGCTTATTTTGAGAGATACCCTTGTACGCATAGGCGGATCAGAAGAGCAAGGGTGGTCAATTGACCCCTGCAACCTCTGAAATCCTCCATTAGAGCAGCCTAAGCTGACCCTCGCAAGGTGTTCGACGAAATGTCACAAAGGGGCAACTTCTGTGCAGCTGGGGGAGATTTGCGCAGCGCAGCAGCGCGAGCATCATTTTTTTTTTGTTCGCTTGACGTCAAAACGACGTCATTTCATTTAAGTTTTTTTTTTTGCACGCTGGACGTCAAAACGACGTCGTTGCACTTACGTTTTTTATTATTATTTTGAATAACACTTTGCCAAAACGACGTCATTTTGGCACAGGTTTTAAAAAAAAATAAAAATTAACACAGCTGCTACTGTGTTGCCCGATACTTCCCCCCCTCCCCAAATCAGTTTCAACTTATTTCAACTTCTCAACCCTAAATCCCAACCCCAACTAAAACAACCAACCTCCAATTCAACGGTGGCTTCCCCTCCCCACTCACAAATCCGGCGGCGGCTACGGGCATCAGAAAATTAAATAAGTGACTCCCAAATTTAATTTGATTTCAATGGTGGATTTGTCCCTCAGATTTAAAAGTATGTTATCAATTGTTTATGCTTTAGTTAATTAGTAAATACTCTTATATGTTTGTGTTTTTCTTGATTAGTTGTTGATGTTGTTGAGATTTTATTTTAGTTTGTTAGTTTAAATAAATTAGGGCTATACTTTTATGTTAGTTTGAATAAATTAGGGTTTTGGTTTTGGTTAGTTAGTTTGAATAAATTAGTGTTTTATTTTTATGTTAGATTATATTTTGGTTAGTTTCAATTAATTAAGGGTTTTGGTTTTGGTTAGTTAGTTTGAATAAATTAGGGCTTTACTTTTATGTCAGATTATATCTCTTTAGGTGGTTTAAATTTATGGGCTTTAGAGTTATATGAAATAAATTATATCCCAGTTTAGAAATAATTAGAGTTGGTTTTGGTTGGTTAGTTTGAATAAATTGATTTATTTTTATTAATTTAAGTTATGGCTTTTTTATATTGTTGATCCTTGATTGATTATTTCTACCAATACAATTATGGAACGATACTTTAAGAGAAGATTCGCATCAACTACTTCTAGTTCGGATAATGTGGGTAGTTCGATTTCGAGAGATGTGGATAATTCGAAAGAAAGTGAGTTGCAAGATATCTTGGCTAATCTTATTGCGGATCTTGGACTTCGACCTCAAATGTTGGATTATGATCCTAACATTAGAGATGAAGTTCGAAGAGCATATCTACAAAAGGGTCCATGTCGGCCCAAGGATCACACATTTCCACAAACTGATCTTTCAGCGTATGATCGACGATTTAATATCAAGTGGTTTGATGAGTTTGACTAGTTAGAGTACAGTATTAGTAAAGATGCTGCATTTTGCCTTTATTGTTTTCTCTTCAAATCTAATTTTAGAATTGGTCAAGGGTGTAGCAACGCCTTCACAGAGATATGTTTTAGGAATTGGAAGAAGAAAGATAAAATTAGGCAACATGTGGGACCTGTTAGAAGTGTTCATAATCAATCTAGACAATATTGTGTGGATCTTATAAATCAAAAGCAACACATCCGAATAGTTTTGAGAAAGCAATCAGAGCAAGCTCGTATTGATTATCGTATTTGTTTGACAGCTTCTCTTGATTGTGTGAGATTTTTATTGAGGCAAGGTCTTCCTTTTCGTGGGCATGATGAAAGTGACACTTCAAGCAACAAGAGGAATTATTTAGAGCTCTTACAATTTTTTGCTGATCATGATGAGAAAGTTAACGCGATTGTGTTAGAAAATGCTCCTGGGAATCTCAAGTTAATAGCTCCAACAATTCAAAAATATATTGTGAATGCTTGTGCCACTGAAACTATTAAGAAAATCATCAAGGATATGGATGGTGTATTATTCTCTTTATTAGTTGATGAATCACGTGATGTGTAAATAAAAGAATAGATGGCGGTGGTGTTTCGTTATGTGGACAAAAGTGGGGATGTAATTGAGAGTTTTGGGGGCATTCAACATGTTAGCGATACTATATCAAACTCACTCAAGGAGGCTATTGACACATTTTTTGCAAGAGAGGAATTGAGCATTTCCATGCTAAGAGGACAAGGATATGATGAGCTAGTAATATGAAGGATGAGTTCAATAGTCTTAAAACACAGATTTTGAGAGAAAATTCTTATGCCTATTATATTCATTGTTTTTCACACCAACTTCAATTAGCTCTTGTGGTCGTGGCAAAGGGAAATGCTGATATTGCCACTTTCTTCACATCTTGCAATAGCTTGGTTAATATTGTTGGAGTATCGTGTAAGCGTTGTGACATGCTTAGAGATCAACTACAAAAGGATATTAAGGAATCTCTTGAAAAAAGATACTGTTCCAACAGGGCGAGGCTTAAATCAAGAAACTTGTTTCAAGCATCCCGGTGATACACATTGGAACTCACATTATGGTATATTACTTAGTATCATCTCCATGTTTAAATCTGCTGTGAAAGTGCTCAAATTGATTATTGAGGATGGCTCCACTGATAATCTAGGTGAAGCAAATAGGTCATTGGGAGAAATACAATCTTTTGAGTTTGTATTTCACCTATTTTTCATAAGATCTATATTGGGAGCCACAAATGACTTGTCACAAGCATTAGAAAAAAAGACCAAGATATTAGGAATGCAATGACTTTAGACAAAGTTTGCAAGAACCAACTACAACACATGAGAGAGAATGCATTTGAAGCCTTGCTTGATCAAGTATCTTCCTTTTGTGGCAAACATGATATCTTGGTTCCAAACATGGATGATAAATATGTTGCTCAGTGGAGATCACATTGGAGAGCTCCTATAATGACACACCTCCATCATTATCGTGTGGACATCTTTATTCAAATCATTGAGTGGCAACTTGCGGAATTAAATCATCGCTTAAATGAGGTAAATATTGAGTTACTTCTTTGTTTGACATGTTTGAGTCCGGATGATTCATTCATAGCTTTTGACAAACAAAAGCTACTTCGTTTTGCTGAATTTTATCCTCAAGATTTTAATTCCCGAGATCTCTTGGCACTTGAAGATCAACTTGAGATTTATATTAATCATATGCGTACGATGACCGATTTTTCTCAATTGAAAGGGATTGGTAGTCTTGCAAGATAAATGGTGGAGAAAGGGTTGCATAGAACATATAATTATGTTTATTTGATTCTCACATTAGCCTTAACTTTACCTATTGCAACTGCTTCTGTGGAGAGAGCATTTTCTTTTATGAATATTATGAAAGGCCCACTTCGCAACTGAATGGGAGATCAATGATTGAGTGATAGCTTACTTGTTTATATTGAAAAAGATGTGTTTGCTTGTATTGATAATGAAAGCATAATGCTATGTTTTTAGAATATGAAAACTCGTCATGGACAATTGTAATGTAGTTATTTCTATTAATTATGAATTATAATATTATAATTTCATTTTTATGGGTGTATTTTGTATAATTTTTTTTTAACCTTTAGACGTTGACCTTTGGAAGGAAATTTTCTGGATCCGCCACTGCGTGTAGGGGCCTACTCCGTATTGTATTTCACTAATACAAACCTTCTACTTTGTAGATTTTCACTCAAAGATCATCTATACAGAAAATCACTTGAATCTGATATCATTTGATCACTCAATTGAATTATTGAAATTTTAGTACTTTCTTGAAACATTGTGTTAATTGATTTTGTAGGAGACAATCGGATGTCGAAACTATTTCCGATTTGTCTAATTTTTCACAAGGATAATTTATGAATGTATACTTAAAAAATGGTTTAGATCGTTGACAAAAAAATTGTAAGGTACCCTAAAGGGTGTCCCTCGCAAAAAAAAAAATAAAAATAAATTATGTACATGGATCTATGTCTATATAGATATGGTAATCTATGGTACTTAACGTTAAGAACTAACATGCTAAAAGCCAGTGCCCGATATCTAAGGTCTCTTTCTCACACATATACCCATGTGTTCTTTATGCAAATAATACTAGTGATCAATAGCAACTGCCTATTTGAAGTGATTTGCAAACCCTACAACTCCACTAATACGTTATCTATTAAAATTGACCTTCGATATTAATTTCAATATATTGTGGACATCGCAATGCCAAGGTCATATCTTCGTTGAATGAAATGCGAGGTAGGGCTAGCTTTAGTCTGTTTAAGAAAGAAGAGAACTTCATCTTGCCTACCTCCATCTCCATGGTGAACAACTTGGGAACTTCAAAGTATAAAGATTCAAAGTAGGGTGCTAAAAACGGTGAGATTCTAGGTATATCTGCCTTTAACTTTCGAGCATGCAGAAAACTTTTTCATTTGGAAGAAGAGAAACGCAACCAAAGTTTTACATGCACAAGGCAATTGAAAGCCGGAAAGGTATAAAAAAACAAAAGTATTTGCTTTGGTCCTGCATAAAAGCTTTGATTAGAAGCCGCTCAGTTCATTATCCAAAAATAATTAAACTTGTTTGCCTTTTTTGCTTTGTTGTAGTGAAAGTAATGGGCTACTTTTGATGACAGATTCTTATAGTAGATTAATTGAAATCAAATCAAATTCGTAATCCAATGAATCTATTGAAGTATAGACACCTAGGAACGAGATTGTACCCACACAAAAATTGATTAGAACAACCTAATTCCAAAATATCTTCACTCATTAACAGAGATTAGTTGCTTTCAATTTAACTAAAATAAACCAAAAATCAGTTAAGCACAAAGATTAAACAAAATATTCAATGAGATAAAAGCCCTAAGTCATCGATTCCACCACTACAAATCATAATTGTATATATAATTGGGGTGGGCTAAATTTACCTATGTACAAAACTTAAAAGGAAAAAAGAAAATTTTATTGATAACAAAAAAAATACACCTATTGAATAATATATAGAAGACAACAATATATCAACAGTTAATTAATTCATCAAATCCTTAATTGATAATTCATTATTTATATAAGCAAGAACAACAACAAAATCAATTTGAAATCCTATTTGATAATGCAATCAAGCATGAACACCAAAATTAATGGCAAATCCTAATTGATAATTCATAATACTCAATTGCAAATCCCTAACTGATACTTCACGAAAAAAATCCCCAAATTTCAAAAACAACAAATTGAGAGAAGAAAAGAAGATGAAGACAACAACAAAGAAGACTCTGATGAATTACTAGGAGGTTTTTTTTTCTTTTTCTGTTCTTTCTTTTTCTTGGATCACAAGGTATTCCATTAAACAACATTCAACAGAAAAAATGAAAATCCATGGCTACTTCGTAAAGGGGTAGGCTGCTGCCTGTGAGTATCCAAACAAATTTTCAATCCGGTAAGCGTCACTCAAGTTCCCGTGGCTTTCCTACTCCCACGAAGGATGAGAAACATGCTGTGAAAAGTTTGATACCCTAAACAAATTTTTTTTTATTTTTCTAAACGGAGAGAGAAAAAAAGCAATTAAAATTGCCACGTGTGTACAGAACAAAGATAAAGAAGTCAGCAAGGTTTCACATGAAAGGCCATAGCACGTGAAGGCTTTAAACCTGGGTCTCATTTGTTGAGAGAATTGGGAGAAATTCTGATGACGTTTCATTTCAAGCCCAAGTGCATGTCGTCCATATCAGGGCTAAGCCCAAACAAGGAAATCCAATAACATATGGACAAAATGAAATTTGGCTTGGTAATTAGAATTGCATTGGATTGAATATTCTCTATATTTGAAGCATGTTTGAGAAAGAAATGAATATTTTTTATAGCCAAGTTGAAGGTAGAAGATAGATTACTCATGAATTAAATTTATCCCATCTAATCCCCATAAAATGGTAGGATAATAACACCTTATAACTAATCCCTCATAATCTCCCCAACATGGAAAGTCATTTATCCCATCTAATCCTCACAAAATAGTAGAATAATAACACCTTAAATGGGCGGGTTTTGTTGGCATTTTTCGAGATTATCATGAAAAAGTTTTGGGTGCTTTTGCTTCGTGGACTAAGTTTCCTAGTTCCATTGCCGCAGAGGTTCCGGCAATGATTGAGGCTATCGTGTTGCTTGGGTTCATGAGTGGCATCACATTTGGTTGGAGACAAACTCCACTTTGGCTCTTCATTATCTATCATCTCCTTCGGATGTTCCTTGGTATTTGCTGGTTGATTGGAACAATTGTTTATGGAAACTTCGTTAGATGAATTTTTTTTGTCTCCCATATTTTTCGTGAGAGTAATTGTGTAGCTGATGCCTTGGCTAATTTTGGTGCGACTCATGATGCTTATTATTGGTGGTCATCGGTTCCTTCATTTGCTGCCAATGCTTATGTTCAAGATCTTTCTTCAGTTACTCATTATCATTTTCGTTAATTGTCGTTCTTTTATTTCAGGTTCTCTTTTCTTGCGTGGTTTTGATTTATGTCCCCCTCGTTGTACTAGTTTGATTTTTAATTAATAAAATTTATCCCCATACCATCGAGGTTCCATAAAAACAAGGACCTAATTAATGATGTGTTTGTAGGGTGTGCCACTCCTCATTCTAGAAATAAAGAATATTCTAGAATCAAGGTGTGTGAATTGAAAGAAATAAATAAAAAGACTGAAAAATTGGTTAAAATACATTACTATTATATTTATTTAAAAAATTATAATAATCTTACAAATGTACAAGATATAAATAAAAGTTTATCACTCTAAACTAATCCAACTTCTCTGGTCTCGACCTTGTCTTGCCCACTAATTGATATGAAAAATAAAATAGGTGAGGGATGAGCAAACCACCGCTCACCATGATAAGTATGAAATATTACAAGACAAACACACACGCTCTTCATCTTGTTTCTTTTTCTTCCTTATATATATATATATATATATATATCTCTCTCTCTCTCTCTCTCTCTCTCTCTCTCTCTCTCTCTCTCTCTCTCTCTCTCTAACACGACTTCATGGTAAAAATCTATCTTAAAGGATTGGAATGAATGATTGAAGTATGAAAACATGGAACTTATAGGAGAGGCCATGGATGCACCCAAATAATATTTATATATACAATATTTTAAACCACCAAAAGATAAGATAGAAAAGTAAGAAAATAATATGACTCATTCCCCTTCGGCCAATGATATCACAACACCACCTTCAAAAGATAAAATAGAAAGATAAAGGAATAATGTGAGTCATCTAGCTTTGACCAATGATATCACACATCACTTGCTACATGCAAGGTGACATGGCAATGATGATTTGATTAAAATCAATTCTAAGTCTCTACACGTGGATAACAAGAATGGTGTCATCTTTCAACGAAAGGAATAATCTCATACTAGGCTTAAGATTTAATAACATACAAATCTTCACAATAAATATTTAAATAAGAAAATTTTATATCAATAAATAATTAATCTATAGTATGAATATAGCTTGGCACTCCCTAGATACTCCCTAGATAAGGCCAGAGGGAAAGCCTTCGAGATACTATGTGGTTTTGTTAGTTTGATTCGAATGGAGCTTCATTGTTAAATTCTTATTTATGGATTTGTTCAATTTAATTCTAGTTTTTCTCTTTTATCGATTGCTGGGTGTTCGATAATCTTATTCAAAGGTTTAGTCATGTTTTTCCTATAGTATAGTAAAAACATCCATGCTTTTGATGAGATTTGCAGAAAATTAGTAGATTGTTTTCATTTCATTGAAATTGTTTCTTGATAGGTTGTTGTCGTAGGTACATGCTATGCTTGAAATTCTTTCTAAACGAAATTAAATTGGGTTTTAATTGTGTACAGTCATAGTGAAAATCAAACTAATGAGATTTACATATGTATTTTGAAAGTGGAACCTCAGTGTCTTAGTGTTTATTATTATTGATTTTTCTTCTACTCGTTTAATCTTATTTTTCTTGTTACATATATCTTACGAATTTTGTGTACTTTAACACTACTTTTTGTGGATACGATACTCGACTTCCAAGATTTACTATTACGCGACACCTGAACTTGAGTTTAGCAAGGGCGCTGTCGCTTGTTAAAAAAAAATAAAAAACAAACTGTAATGTAATGACTAGTCCAATCATCATAATTATGTAACCCCCATCCCATTTACTACGTGAGAACGACCAGGATTGATAGATCCAGAGAGGATGTGAGTCCATCAAACAGTTCCCATTTCCTTCCACATATGTTACCTACCTCACTTCTCTCCACATCCTCTTTCTCACGATTTCTGTAATGTAACCCTTGTATTCTATTTTATCAATATCATTAATCTTGCTTTAAATTCCTCAAAATTCATAACTAGATAGATGATATTTTCCAGCTAAAAATGGCAAATTATAATTAAGCTAAGATCCAGGCTCCAGCTAAACAAGCTATGGGGTTTACATTGTGATTCAAACATTTAATATGTAATTGATTGGTTGGGTGACTTTGGACCCACTACCTTGCATAATGTCTGCTTGCCCATTTCATTTCTTTCCAATAATTGAGTTTTGTTTTACTTTCTTTCTTTCTTTTTTAATATGTACAAGACAAATAATTGAGTTACTTGGTTGATAGCAAAATTGTAGAAACAATCGTATCTCTCTCTCAAAGCATTGTCTTGATTGGTTTTTTTTTGTTTTTTTTTTTTGGTTAGATACTTTTTAAACATGAGATAGGGAAATATTACTAGAAATTAAAAAGGTATATATTACCGTACATTAAAAAGAAAATTGTTGCCCCCCACCCTTCAGTGCCGCACAGGGTGGGGGTTAGGTGGCATCTGTCTCTCCTTCCCTAACTTCTCATTTCGTTCCTATCTTCCTTCTCTCTTTCTGTATCCCCCTTTTTTTTCCTTCTCTTCTTTCCTTCCCTTTTTTTCCCCTGAATATTGGTTTTGTTTTTTGTTTTGCTGTTTATGGCTACAAGTTTTTTTGGTTTGGGTGTTTTTTGCTTGGCTGTAATAAGAGTTACAGGTGGTGCTATCTATCCCACAGAGGCGGTGGAACCGATGTCGGTAGAGGTAGTAACGGTTGCTATGTTGGTTCATATGTGATGTGGAAGTAGACACTGCGAAACACCATTGTCGCCACGATTTAGTTGCCGCTTTTGGCCCACTTATATAGGGTTTTGCTACAGTTCAGTATTTTGAGTTACAATAGTAAAAGTTACCTGTTTGTTTGGGTTGGGGTTTAGCCGATATGACATTATGGATGTCTTCGGTTGCAAGAGAGGATGTGCAGCGGCGTTCCTGTTTCTTGTTTTAAGTATATTATTCATTAGGAGTTTGCTGTTTTTTATTTATTTTAATTCTCCAGAACTCTTTAGGAGTTTGCTATGTTTTGTATTCTAATTTTCGGCTGCAATACAGATTTACCGTTGGGCGATGGAGATGTATTGTTAATTTGAATACGAGTCCTTAGAGATGCTCAATCAAGGGATTGAGTATTTGTTGGTAATTCGCTCTAGATCAAATCAACCTGTTGTGTGTTTGGTCACTGAAGATGTTGTACCCATTTTGACTCTTTTATGACTTTGTACTATGATATGTTTCATCTATAATTATTATTACTTTTTCCCAACCAAAAAAAAAATGTATATTTTTAGATTATAAGTCATTTATTGATGTTGTTTCAAGCTACATCTAATCATTTCAAGTACATACATACCTCCAAAAAGACTAGTGGTGAAACATAGTAAGTTTTTGCTGACTAGGATCACCGCAGGAGGTTTTACCAATATCCTTCACAGTGCCAATCAAGTAGCACATCGTCTTGCAAAACTAGCTTCGAAATTGGGACTGCTAGGTCGTGGTTTGAGGAACCTCATTATTTAATTGTTGATTTTTTATTGAGGATTATGTGTAGAAGTGCTCACCTAATCTTTTTGGTTTTAATCAGATCATATATTACTTTCTTCTTTCTCAATAATCTTATAACCGTGTTTAAAATAAACCATAAAATCTAATGTTTTCTAATTTCTCTTTCAAATCGAAATAATTTCTTTCAAATACCTCAAGTCAAACAGAGCCTTTAAATAAACGGCATGCAAGTCATTGAATTAACATAGCAAGTGTACCTACGTTAGATTTACTGAAGCCCCTTGACAGCAAACTTGATTAAAACTGTAAAACTCAGCCATTCCCTGACAGAAGAAGGGGATGTTCATGTTCTTCATCTTCTTCACTGACTGTAAACATTTAACTAACCACTCAGAAAAACTGTCATTATGACCTAATAATATCAAATATGGTCCCCAAAATTCAAATACCAAAATTTCAATCCCAATAATTATGTATGGTGGGTCGCAACCTAACCCAATTGGTCCGTGCCTCCTCTCATAAATGTCTTTGCCTAGCTAATTAAATTGGAATTGCCTTGCATTTAGAAAAAAATCATTTTTAAGATAAGTTTATGAACATTATTTTTGTATGACTTTCTTAAAAAAAAAAAAATATAAATAAAAAAATAAAAGATTTTTAATGGCCAACTTCTGCCTGGCCCGCCTGCCCACGTGGCCTCACGAGCGCCAAAGTTTCGTCCAAAAGTTGGAAAAATAAACTCAGGGGTGGTTGATTAATTTTCATAATGAAGGGCAATTTGGGCATTATGAGAAGTACCCAATTAATAAAAAATCTGAATTACAGAGACAATCTCACAGAATTGATTAGGTCATTTCCCCAATAGAATAGTGCCTGTATATTAGCCTGCATGATTAAAGGTCAATGGGTTCCATGTTGATGGGTGAGGGTAGTTCAGTCATTTGACCTACGAGTGTACACAACGACCACTGAAATCCAAAACACCAACTCAAGAGGCAATGGCAAAGCTGACCTACAATGGGCCAACTTATTATCCTCATCGCTATCTGCAGCTGTTGCCACTCCCCTGTGATAAATGATCAATCTATATGAATAGCAAATACAATTATTATTGTATAATCATATGAATATTCTTAACAATCTCACGTGTTATGGTGCCGATATAAGAATTTAAATTATCTATAAGGTTGATTCTTAAGACCGCAATAAGAAAACTAATGTACAATAGTAATACAATTTCGTATTTTTTTATTATTAATTGTATAATAATTAAGAGTGCAAATATTTTTAACTGTCTGATATGTTATGGTGTCGATATAAGAATTTAAATTATTTATAAAGTTGATTCTTATGACCATAATAAGAAAACTAATATACAATAGTAAAACATTTTAGTATTTTTTTATTATTATTTAAAATGTATTTTAGCTTATATCTTGCTGGCACTCCTATTATTACTAAGAACATGTCTGCAAGGGAACCAAGTGAGTGTGTGATGTACATTTTTAACCAACAACAACCAAAAAAATGACTGAAGATTCCATAGCCTATGTGTACAACTAAAGTTTCATAATTTTTAATTGAGACAAGAAATGGGTTATTGAGAATGACAGGCAAAAACCCACCAGAATGAGTTAATTAATTCCTTAATAAAACATAGATATATAATCCCACCTTCATAAAACCCAAGAGAGAATTCACTTTTTTCTTGTCATATATTTCTCAACTCTAATTGCGCCAAGGAGATGCCTGCAGTTGATGTGCCTGCGCCTGACAGCTCATCGACTATGCTGGCGGCAGGGAGCTCCAGCGGCGAAGGCGTGGTGGGGGTAGTTCGTGAAGGCAGTCATGAAACGACTGCCGTTTTGTCAAATTCAGTCCAAGAAGACAAGGACGGCAGAGTTGATGATCTGGGGGACCGGAATTTATATGGAGGAAACCGATGGCCTCGCCAACAAACCTTGGCGCTGTTGAAGATACGGTCGCAAATGGATGCTGCTTTTCGTGACTCTAGTCTCAAAGCTCCATTATGGGAAGATGTTTCAAGGTGAATTTAATTTCTCTTGTTGTCTTGATCAAAAAAAGTGAAAGCTACGTAGTTAGTCTGGGTTTAACTTTATGCATCTCAGGTCGATCTTCATGCTCTTCTTCTTCTTCTTTTGTTTTGTTTACTTGTTTTCGTTTCATCTTTTTGGTAAATTTTTGTTTATGTTTTTCGGTTAGCTACTTACAGATTGAATAAATGCGCTTAATCACCGGAGCTACAAGCTTTCACAAATTTTTGTATGTTTTGATCAGTAAGAAGTTCATACTTTTGCAGGCGATCTAGCTTCTTTGCTTTGCTTGTTAGTTTTGGACTTAAACGGGGTGCCTTTTTTTAAGTCTGACGAATTTAGTTTCATATGTTGGAAGGGTAATTATTTTCTGACCCCAGAGTTAGTTGTTTACTAAGTGATAATGAAAAAGCATATGAATTATGATTCAAAAGATGAACATGGGTTGTCAAGGTTTTAATATTAACCGTAGCAGTAGCATGCAACATGGAGATGAATGATTTTGTATGTGTTTTTAATTCAAGGATGAAGGATGGAACCAAATTTTGTTGTTTCATTATCCTATCGTGGTTTTTTTTTTTTTTCAATTATTTAATGAGTCGATTCTTGTAAAAACTTCCCTAGTTACTGAGTTTACAACAACAAGATTAATAAAAAAATAAAATTACAGCAGCTCATTAGCTTTTTGGAATCTTATTTTTATTATTAATCTCTGCAGGAAGCTAGGTGAGCTTGGTTATTACCGAAGTGCCAAGAAATGCAAGGAGAAATTCGAAAACGTTTATAAGTACCACAGGAGAACCAAAGAAGGCCGATCTGGGAAACAAGAAGGAAAAACTTATCGATTTTTCGATGAACTTGAAGCTTTTGATCAACAAAACAATCACCCTTCAGTTCCACCAAAACCTCAAGTGCTCTTGTGGCCCAACAACAACCACCATCCAAACAACCCAACTGTAGTCTCTCATGTGATCACTTCTGCTGTTCCTCTTTCCTCAACACCAAACATGATGGCCACAACAAATGGTTCTCATCTAAATGGCTCTCACATCTCACCCCCACCAATAAATTCTTTGCCACCACAAGTTACAAAACCTGTGAATCTCTCTCATCAAAATCTTAATGGTTTCAAGCCAAGCTTGGCAACAAGCAATCTGTTTTCGAGTTCTACTTCGTCTACTGCCTCAGATGAAGAGTTTCAAGTTCAACAGAGCGGTAAGAAAAAGAGGAAGTGGAAGTACTTCTTCAGAAGGCTGACCAAAGAGGTGCTAGAAAAGCAAGAGAAGCTGCAGGAGAAATTCTTAGAAGCTATAGCGAAAAGTGAGCACCAACGAACAGTGAGAGAAGAAGCTTGGAGAATGCAAGAGATGGCAAGATTAGATAAAGAACATCAAATTTTAGCCCAAGAGAGATCTTCAGCAGCAGCAAAAGATGCTGCGGTTATTGAATTCTTGCAAAAAGTTTCGGGACAACAAAATGTGACGAATAATATTCAAGCGATTGAGGTCAACCGCACAATACCATCTCGGCCTCAGCCATTGCCAGTACTAATGCCACCACCGCCTCCAGCTCCGGTGGCGGTGATCACAACAAGTTTCGAGGTTCCAAGACTGGATAAAGGCGATAATTCAACTCTTCCTCCAGGGTCTACAAGATGGCCAAGAGTTGAAGTTGAGGCTTTGATAAATCTAAGGACATGTCTTGATGTGAGGTACCAAGAAGCTGGGCCTAAAGGTTCTCTTTGGGAGGAGATATCGGCGGGGATGAGGCGGCTTGGATACAATAGGAGTGCAAAGAGGTGCAAAGAGAAGTGGGAGAACATCAATAAGTACTTCAAGAAGGTGAAGGAGAGCAGCAAAACAAGGCCTGAAGATTCAAAAACATGTCCATATTTTAACCAGCTGGAGGACTTGTACAGAAAGAAGAACATGAATAATTCTAGTCATGTTGGTTATGTGGAGAAACCCCTTCCTCAAGCAATATTGCAGCCATTGATCAAGGTCCAGCCAGATCAGCCGGTCTTCGAAGCTATCGAAAGGGAAAACGGGGATAAAAATGAAGAAGACGAAGACGGAGAAAGTACCGAGGAAGAAGATCATCTTGATTGTAGCAATGATGATGATCAAGATGAACAGATGGGGATAGTGACCAATTACAAAGAGTCATCAATGGAGATGGTGGAGTCATGATGAGTGAGACAGGATAACGCAAGTTTGTTAATTTTTCAGATCCAGTTGACGTAAAATGTCAATCCCAAAACTGTCCCAACACGACTGTAAAGGCAAATACACAAAAAAAAGAAAAAAAAGAAAAAGAAAAAAAAAAGGATAATGTTTTTCTTTTTTTATCTTTTATCAAGTCAAAAACTTATCTTACGGTCTCTCTCGATCAATAGTATGGCAGGAAGTACAATCAAGCATCAAGTGGGTTTTGTTTGCAGCAAAAGAATGATCTTCAGTAAGGGCAGTGTTTTAAGGTGGAGAATTTTGAAATCACAGACCCAATTAATTAAGGTCTTAAACCAATGGGTTGTAATTTTAGTGGGAGAGAGAGAGAGAGAGAGAGAGAGAGAGAGAGCTCGCGTGCAAAGAATAAAAGAAGAAGCTATATATATATATATATATATATATAGTTTTGTATTTATTGTTATGTATCTTTGTGTTAATAGGGAGATGGAGATTCCCCAATCCCCATGGTAAATAAAGTAAGGTAACCAAAGTTGTATTTTTCCTTGTGTGTTCATGTAAATGGGGGGGAATTGGTTACTTTTTTCCATTTGAATGTATTTTGAATAAACAAACACCATGGTCAGACTAAAATACTTGTCCAAATATATATTTTTTGTTGGCCTTGTCACTAACATTATGAGAGTGAGAATATACACTAACATTTGCTATTTAAGGGTTTTGATTGGGAATGCAGAAATTAACAATTCATGAGTTTCCTTGTTCTGGATATGTAGTGAGTTTAAATTGAGGGGGACAAAGCAGTGAGCCCTCTCCACTTTCCAGGAGGTGGCTTCTTACAGCATGCCAGCATCAGCTTCCCTTTTTAAAAGGCCCTACCACCATATGGAAGGAATCTTCTGTGCTCTCAAATAATAATTCTTTCAATTATATATCAATGTATCCACATCTGTTGACTTCCCCACATAGTGACATAACCGTTTTCCTCATCGATCCTGAATCTTGATCAACCAAGACATCATGTTTTTAATTAACAGGTATGGAAGGGGCAGTAAAAAGGAAGGGCACAACTTATTCTGGTTAAGAATTAGAACTTCGGGTTTCTTTAGAGATCTTTCAGTTCCTAAATTCTAATAGTTTGTTTGGTTTTCGGATTAAACTTCTTGGGAATGAACTTTCCATGTCTAATTCCATAAGATTTGAATGGAAGATGTTCATTCCTATATTTGGAAACACTAAGAAATAAGGATCGAAAAAACTATTTGCTCCCATTCCCATATTGGTTTGTGTAGTATTAGGAATGAAAGATTGTTCAGTTTTCTAACAATATAGTTAAACTTTTTTTAACTAAAAATTAATAATATTTTAAATGCTTGCAATACTTGCAAAAACAAAAACAAAAGCTCCCATCATGTGGCCAAATGAACAAAACTTGGAACAAATTAATAATCATGTTCTTATTAATCGAACCCATATTATATATGACATATGTATATATATAGTCTCTTTTCATTGAGAGATTCTTCAAATAATTTTATTTGAGGGGTATCCTTTAGAGTACTTTACGATTTTTTTTTTTTCAACGATCCAAACCGTTTATTTTTCAAGCCTACATTCATTGATCATCCTTGCAAAAAATCAAACAAATTGAAAATCATTAAGGCATCTAATTGAGACCAACAAAATCAATGAACACGGTCCTTCAAGAAAGTACTTAAATTTTAATAATTTAATTGAATGGTCAAATGATAACGGATTCAAGTGATTTTTTGTAAAGATGATCTTTGAATGAATATCTACAAAATAGACCGTTTGGATTAGTGAAATACAATATATAATGGGCCCTACAAGGGTGTCCCTCAAGTAAACTTATTTGAGAGATCTCTCAACGAAAAGTATATATATACAAAGTGACCAACCGGCCAAGTGCAACAAAAGAAGATTGTTAAACAAGACCAATTATTCTAAATAAGAAAGAAGACTACAAAAGTTGAAAAAATAAAGGAGTCTTCATCTATTTTGAGACATCGGCAAGAGACTCCTGATCTGCAATCTCTTTGGCATCCACCTGATTAGCCATGCCTTCAGCAGCTCCACTTGTTTACTCCGCGACACCTGCCGTCATCTCATCAATTGCACCCTCCTCTGCTTCTTCCTCTTTGACTACCATCTCTTCAGCCATTTGCTCTTCAGCTCCCTCCACATCCGCAGTATTGGCTTGCTCACTTTAAACTAGGAGCAAGTCAGGGCAGAGTGTCTTGATGTCTTCACCTCTAATGGCATAGAAGGGAGTAGACCCGTTTGTGCAATCCAAGTAGCCCAACTTGTATACATCTGTGATAGCTTCAAGCTTGGATTTTTCAGAAGTCTTGTGATATGAGCCAAACCTAGCCAGAGGCTTGTCATAACTGAGGGAGATGTCAGCATTCTTGCACTCAAGATGGAAGTATGCATCTTTTCGACTAACCAAGTTAGCAGCAGAAAAGCTAAGTTTAGAATCTTTCTCAACAAGAGAACTTTTCAGCTCATATATCATCACCCTTAATTCAGACATCTTTTTTTCATAACGGATCTGCTTAGCCAAGAGCTTGCTAGTCAAATCAACACTCTTCTTCTCCAATTCACTGAGCTAAGCAGAAGAGGAGGCAACAACAGATGAGTTTTGGATAGTCTCAACAGCAAAAAACTACTCATTTTTTTAAGCAAATGAACAGTCGTTTCCCTTTGTTTTTCCAAAGAAAGACTTAAAAAGGTCTCAAGATTGTCAGCCTGATGGATATGACCAACCAGGTTGACACAAGCAGATGAGCTTGACAGGAAGTTCATCTTCAGCAGATCAAACATACCTGCATCCCCTGCAGGGCTGGACTTGTCCACCTTGGGATCAACCGCTGACATTGTAGAGGAAACCTTCTCTCGGGCAGATGACTCTTTTACCTTCTTAGCCGTTGCCATCCTCACCTTCAAATGAGTCAACGACAATCAATGAACTCCACACTTGACTGCTCATGACTCAACAGCTGAATCGTGATGGTTGGGCAGATAAGCAGACCTCCTAATTCAATCTTCATATGCTGACTAGTGCAGACGACTCGTACCTCGAAAAGGAATATCAGCATCTCTTTGCCTCTAAGCAGATGAACTAGTTAGCGAGCGGACCACTTCACGAAGCGGATCACAGCTTCCAAACTTATCCGCAATAGGCTTGAGTGGAACGTCCCGAATGTTTCGCATACGGCCAACCTTTTTGTTGTCTGCCTCGACGAGGTGCTTAACCTTAGCAGATGAAGAGGGAGCAGCTCTTACTTGTGTCTTCTCAGCAGATAAGAGCTTTGGCTTCTTCCTCAACGGAGACACATCCTTCGCCCACGATGAAGCAGCTTAATTTCTTGAAGACTTGACATCAGCTTTCCTTTTTTAAGAGGGGGTTCGGCAGAACACTCATCTTGTCCAGCAGGTAGTTCACCAGAATCTGGATCATTCTGCTTCCATCTCTCGACATTCTGGGTAAGGCACACCACCAATTTCCTCCATATCCTCGCAGGAATGTTTAGAGCCCGTCCAACCTTAGACATGTCTAGCCCAAGGTCCAGCCTCTTGCAAATGTCATCCACTGCAAACAGAAGACAGAAGTTAGTTAGTCACACTTAAGTGAAGTCAAATAAAAAGAAGAAGATCAAAACAACAAAACAACATACCGTTACAGTAGGTGATGGGAACAACAGGACCATCGCCAACATTGCCTTCCCACCATCCGCTGACTTCTAGCACATTGTCATGCCACACCTGAACTCTTTAGCTAAAGTTGTCAAATAGTTTGGCATGGCAAATGTGAACTTGAGCATACTTCTCGTAGCATCTTACTTTGAAAAAGTAGAAGAACTCTCACACCATCAGTTCTAGCTTGAAGAAACGGCTCAGATTCTCAAAACACATGATTGCCCGATAAACGTTCAGAGTACACTGACTCAGAGCACACTGACTCAGAGCACACTCTATGGCGTAGAACACCTTCTTAAAAAGCTTTGACAGCGAGGACGTGAAGCTCAAGAAAAAATAAAAAGGATGGAAGATGATGATTCTAGCATTTGGATCATTCGCATCCATGCAAGGCACATCGTCAGTTAAAGGCTCCATCAGCCTAACATGCACATCATCTAGAATGGCAGAGGCATAAGTGGCCCGCCACTTCTGGAACTGAGCTTCAGATGTCACATGGTGTAGATTAGCCTCAAACCTTTTCTTGTGCACTTTGGAACCTCCCCACAAATACAAAGGCACTTGAGAGCTTGGTGACCTGCTACCATCTTCAGAAGATATAATGAATAGACAACTACAAGATGAAAAGAAAATTATGTAAGTCAGAATACCAAAAAAGAAAAGATAAAAAAGCCCAAGTTGTGAGCTTGCAGCCCAAGCCGCATGGAGCAGTAAGTGTAAAGCCAGGACCATGTAACGCACAAGTCCCAGCTCCAATACAGCACACCCCCTGCCTGTGCAGCGCACGAGGTCCATCTTGTCTGCCTGGCCTGCTCGCTCCAGCCCAGGCCCGTGTCGCACTGCTCTAGCACACCACGTTGACCCTCCAAGACGCTGCCCAGGTCTTCACCGCAGCACCCAGCAAGTTGCGACACAACCAGCCGACCCCTCCGTCACCCACTAGCGACCACCGCCGCTTCTGCTGTCTCCGACCGCCAGTCATGACTACAACCTACCAGGTCCCACCCAGCTAATCCTAACAGCAAAAAAGAAAAGACGAAGAATAATATATATATATATATATACGTGCTCGACTTACCTTAGGATGCAAGACAACTCCTCTCTTCAACATGCAGTGCAAATTCTCCAAGATCTCTTTCAAGCTAGAAAGTAGAGAAGTAAAGTTCGTAATTTGTAGAAGAGCGAAAAGGAGCCATGCGTTTATACAGGTTGGGTAACCTGGGTCAAGAAGGAACTGCAAGCCCATTCATACTGGGAACCCAACTCCAAGAAAAATCAAAAGCCCACTCTAATTGGGTTTAAGGGTTTAGGGATAATATCGTGCTACTGCGGAGCCGATCCCGGGATGTGACATATAGGGATAATATCTTAAATATGGGATATTATCTTTATTTAATAAGATAATACCACCAATTTAAATATTATCATAATTAAGAGATATTGTCATCATCAAATTAGGAGATTTGATCCCAATCAAATCTCTAATGGACTCAATCTCTACAATTTGGGGAAAGAATAAACTCATTCATAATAAGAGTTTTATTCTTTGCAAAACCCTAGCCTTTGAGGCTCCTATAAATACATGGCTTCATTTATCATTCAAGGTAATCCAATTTCTACCTGAGAAAACCCTACACACACACTCTCTCTCTCACACTCTCATGCCGTCCCTTTCTCCATTTTTTCTCCACAAAGTTCCGGCCACCACACACGAATCCCGCCACCCGGTTCTCACCCTAGAGAAATCTTATCCATACTCTTTTTAGCTATTGTTTCACCTAGATTCAATTGAACTTAGGCATCGGACGGCCTTTGGCCAACACCCCCTCGGGTGTGGTTTATTTACTCATGTCTTTTTTACAGGAATCGAGGAGGAGAGATAAGTAAGTTCAAAGATTGAAGGATCTTCAAGCGAATATTCTCACGTGAGAATATTTGCACAAACAGACAGTCACATCAATTATAATTATTTAACATTTTCTTTTCTTTTATGATTTATTAACACTTACAAAAAATTGTTAATTAAACTTTCTTTATTAATATACACTTCATTGATTTAGTTGATGTGGCATATATGATATGAACATACCACATCATGTGGTATACAAATGTGAAATACAAATGTGATAATTGTAGCATTACTCTTAATATTTAGCGATTGAAACCAGCAAGTGGATTGAAAGTTGAGTCAACCTTAGATAGTGAAGCATAATGTTATGTTTTTTAGCAATCATATTGCATCAGGCTGACTGTGATTGTCCTAATTTAAACTTGATGGTTTATAATAATGTCCTGGAAATGTAATGAGACAAGTCATTTTCACACATCACACATCTACATAGTATACCACGAAAAGGTAGCCTGTTTTGATCTTATACCGCGTAGAAGTGGCCGCTAGCTTCTAAATTATGCACACCAATTATAATTTTTATTAAAAAAAAGAAAAAGATAAATTAGTTCAATGCCTCAAAGTCATCAGGTTTAATTGTTATATGCATATTATGTAAATAATTCGATGCCTCAAAGTCATCAAAGTTGAATTAAAAACTGGTCTAAGCATCTACCTGAGTAAACTCTCGCTTATAGCTAAAGTGATTATGGTCTTGATTCCTGAGGCAAAACATTGTTTGCTGAAGTGACTCTTGGATAGCATCAAGATTTGATCAATTTTCATTTGGTCAATCCTTGGTGCCAAAATATTCTCCTTCAGAATGACCCTATTTGATTGGAAGGTGTATTCATTTCCATCATATATGATCTGCAACTCAACCTGAGTTTGGGGTCCCAATTAAGCTATGTATAGTGTTGCCTCTTTATTTGACCTAGATGCACTAAATTGCGGGAACAGGTAACAACCTAAATATGATAATATTATTATAAAAGAAGGCAAGCTCAGAAACTGTAGGCAGAAAATGATATGAAGTGAAAGGCTTGTTAGCATTAAAGAATAGGGAATAATGCTAACCTTTTGTATTAAAAATATTGCATTATTGGGACAAAATGACCATTTTAATCATAAGGACAGCTTTTTCTTTTCTAAAAATTATGGGATTGCATTCATAATTCGATTTAAAAAGCCACTAATTATAAAGGGCCTACAAACCAGCCACAATGAATCATTACAATAATGGAGCAATCTAATATCAAAATTAAGATACTATGGGGCTCCTCCACTAACGATCATGCAGGGTTGAAGAAACTCTAAGAGTGCAAACTCAGAACAACCAAAAATAGATAAAGCTTCAACCAAATCAAGCCATAACAATACAAATAAAATTCTTACAAATGAGAGGTGAAAAGATTTCACAAAAGAGAGATGAATAGCTCTCACAAAGAAGATGTGAAAAACTCTCACAAAAGGAGAGGTGAAAACTAAATAGAAAACCGAAAGAGTCTATGCAACTTATTCTAAACATGAAGAAACTGCAAAAAGGACGGTGAAGAGATACGACACCAAAACGCAAGTAGAGATCTGATAATGAGACGCATCCGCCTTCAATGAGTGGAGGAAAATCTTTACAAAATGAAGACAAATAAGGAAAACCTTCTGTCTTTGAAAATTGGGGAAATAGGAAAAAGGAGGAAGGGAGAAGGGGAGAGGGGAGGAAGAACAATGACTTCCTCCCTCCTCAAAGTGAAAACGAATGTAGAGTGTTTTTGGGGACAGAGGGGCTAGAATTTTTGTAATTCTTTTCTTTATTTTTTCAATTATAAGGCCAACCATTCTTTACTTTGAATACCTCTTTTCATGAAATAAATTTTATTTTTCACGTTTTTCCTTGTGGGGTAGTGTGGGGGTGGAGGCTTTTGATTGCATTAATTAAATTATCCTTAAGAGTATAACACCTTTTTTATATGTCCCACAACATATCAATTCAAATTGAACTCTTGGAATTAAACCCTTTAAGAACTCATGAATTTCACTACAATATATATCCACACACTCACACATCATAATGTTACTTGAAATTGCAAGTTGCAATGGAGCCTTGTGGTGGTCAGCTGGCAAGCCGCCTTATTATACTTGATCATGATATATGGTCTTCCACATTAATTCCAAAAGGTGAAGAATCTTTACAGTACTGCAAACTAAACAATATAAATTACCCCCAAAATCCTTTATATATTATTAATAATGTGATTTATGGGTTTGCAGATGTACAGGAAATTATATATGAACAAGAAACTGTGGCAAATCTAGAAAAATATGAACAATTGTTCACTGCCGTCGTCATTATTTTTAAGCCAAGTTTGGTGTTCAATTCAATTTAGTTTAAACTGCAGCCGTCGACTCCATATTTGGCTGTACATGTGGCTTTGATTATTCCTTGTCTTTGATATCTTAAACTCAATCGTATGAAAACCCATTTCGAATTTCAAGCTTTGCAAATAGCAAAAACTACGTGTGAATGTTAAAACAAATGCGCCAAATGGGCATCTTTTTTTGTTTTTATCAAAGTTAAAAAGGGGTAAGTGTGAAACTCACACACACACGGATATCATGAGGTTTGAACTCAGGATCACTTGTAAGCACACTAAAGACCTGAGCCAATCCAATGAAGTGGGCATCTTTCAGGAGGAGCATCAAGTTTGTTGTTATCACATCCACTTGTCTCGCATAGACAGCACATACATACAATAATGAGAAATTTTTTAAACTAAATTTATAATTAACTTCCACTAATTCAATCAAAATAAGATTCATTAATATGAATATTTGATTTCATCTATAAACAAAAAAAAATATATATATATATATATATATTAATATTTGATTAAAATAAGAAAAGATCAAATGGACGGCCACCACAATGGGTTCCACGTGTGGTGCATAAAATATATTTTCCAGTTTCAACTGGAAAGTTCAGAAATATTTATCCATCCATGTCGGCGCATCGAAATTTTTTTTGTTACCGCTTTGTTGACAGCTTTAAAAACAACTCACAAAACTTCGACACTAAAATAATATGATCGTTTGATTTCATAGAGCTCGCAGCAAGTAATATTCTACAGATGTGCAAGAGAACAGCTTGAATTTTTTTTTTTTTTTTTTCCCCTTACTCTTACTTGCTTGGTTAAAATGAGTTGGTCAATAGTCCAAGTATTTGCATAAATAGGACTTTTAGATGAAGCTTCCCAACAAATCCCAGTCCCCTAAATGGAATGTAGAATGTGACTGAATATCTTGCTATAAGGTTCACACAATCCTTCATGTTGTTTGACAAAACTTCTGTTGAATGACAAATCTCCAATCCACAATTTCTCCACCGAAGGATAGCAATGTTAATAATGTCACATATAAAATAGATGTCTACGTCGTCAAGCTATTAATTTGGATCACAAGTAAGAATCAAGATGATCAATGATTCAAATTCACAATTTGATAACAAAATATTTTTATGTTATCAAACAGTTTAACAAGAGAACATTTTTGTACAGATATCGGCCGGACAGACTCGAAAAATTAATTGATCATTGCTTAACATTTATAAACTCTCATTTGGAGTTGTCTTTGTTAAAACTTCACGAGTCCGCAACTGAACCGTTTTGTGCGTGTATAATGAAAAGAAATATGTGTGTGTTCTAGTCCCACCCCTACACACAAAAGGCCAAAACTAAAGCTCTGTGGGATTTGAAGCTTCTTGTACATATGTATCTATTTTCTTCAAGTTATTAAACTCCATGCAATTCCAAGCCCCTTTTCCCACATGATCCATGGCACTTTCACGTTACCCTCCACTGGACAATGACAATAACCCATTTTGAGTGTGGGGAAAGCAAAATCCATTAAAATAAGTAGATCTTATATTTGGCCAATAAACTAATGATTAGAATATTGTTAAGTTTTTAGGTTTTCTTTCAAAACTTATCTAAGCATATCCACTTTTTGTATTAGTTTTATGTTATCCAATGAACTACTTTTGTGTGTGTACATATTATAGTGATCAAACAATTTCTGGTGGGAATGATTTTTTGTATCGATAATTTTTGAAAGATGACATAAAATATAGACAGTTTTAATCGTTGAAAGACATTATAATAAAGAAATTCTTAACATTGAAAAACTATGTGCACATAAGATGACGAGGGGATCTTGACAGCTTGATCACTCAAAGGATGTACTGGTTTTCGTGACAGATTGAACAACCATAAGATCAAACACATCAATAGATATCTACAGATTCTGTTGGTGAAAAATAATCTGAACAAATTTCACCTTTGCCAAATGGATTTTGCTTATCTTTAGGGTACCCTAAGCCTAGGACGTGAGATGTGTTGATAGATGCTTTGCTTGTTACGTGCATATGTGTTCTACTTCTTTATCATGACTTACACAGACAGATATATCATGTGACCTTGTGAAGAGGGTTTTCTACAGTCCTTTCCCCCAGATCTTAAACTTGCACTCAATCCACTATTTTAAATAGAAAACCCAATCTAATCCTCTTTGTTCTTCCATTTCCCTGCAAGTCATGTATGTACAAACACATGGAAGCAATAATGAATTTGTTTGGCACCCCTGCCATTAATGTGTTTTCTATGAAGACTCCTATCAGAATATTCTATCATTATGAAACAAAATTAATGCTTCAAATTATGGGTCTAAGGCACAAGACAATCAATTTCCAAAACAAGGCACAATAAAAAAAAATGAGTCTACGAGATATTTCTCTAATTTTTCAGAAATAAGTTTTTTGTTTTGTTGCATAAACGACCTATTTACAAGATTTTACAACCGGCCAATACACCCACAAGAAAGCTGAGCCTAGCCACAACCATGTATCAACAAACTCATCATAAATATATTATACAGCATCCCCCATCATTCATGTGAGTCGAACATAAGACCTCCTCCAATCAAATAGAGACAGATACCACTAGATAAAGTTGTGTTATCATCACTTCTACTTCTATGTTAGATTTGGACAATAAATTCAAACAAGAATTTGGCAATCCATAAGTTAAGATTGTTTGAAGACACAATATTCTGATGGTTTTTTATGTATCAAAATTTGCCTTATTAACGTACGTTTGCAAGATCACAGCTATCACTTCTTGGTAAGGTTAACTGGTTCGCAAATGGAACCAACACCAATGAAAAGCCATAGGAGTTTCTTTTGCATCAAAAGAACCACAATCTGCAATAAAGTGAATAACGTTCCAAAAGAGATTGATGCTGTCACTTAAATTTGAGGAGGGAGAAAGACTTTTCTGCATGTATGGTGATAACATTAGCTTTTATGTCTTATACTGTAGCAGTGTGCAATAGAATATTTATTCGTATATATCCGTATGGCCAGGCCAATCAATTTGTGGGGCACATCTTCGAATACCAGAAATTTGCGGTATTTTCTTAACGAAGGCAGTAAGATCCCCAAAGTACTATTCTACTATATTACCATGAATGTAGGGTAAGTACTATTCTACTATTGAGAGCTATGAATCCCCAAAGTACTTTTTTGGTTAATAATGATATTTTACCTACAACAAGAGTAAGAATTGAACCACTACCATGAGTGTAGGGTAATACTATTCCACTAGGGAAAGCTATGAATCCTCAAATTACTTTTTTTTTTGTTAAAAAAGATTTTTTATCTACAACAACAAAAAAAGTCAGCATAACGGTCCTTTGACAGATGATTAGTTTTCTTTTTTAATTATTGAGAAAGGAGTATACGAACTTAGAATCTCTTTCAAAATTGTGAAAGAAAAATACTATTAGACCGATAATATATACATATTATGTAGATGATTTGCACAAATACTTAGATTACATTAGGAAATATTTTGTTAACTCCTCCCAAATTCCCAACTCCTCTTTGTTGTGGCCTAGACTGAAATTTTGGATCTCAAACTCCTTGAAGTGGACAATTAAAATGTTACTTAATTAGACCGACTCATCATGTGACCATATAAAAAACTAAAATGTAGCTGAATTTCTTTAGAAAATGTAGGGATATTGAGATGAGGCATCTAGCAAAGTGAATAAATGATTGAATAAACAAAAGGACAAGGTACAGGAGCGCATTAAACTATGAACCTTCGTCCTTTTCTGGTACTGACATCCATGAATTGAATTGAAATTAAACGACATTGACAGACAGCAGTGTAAATAAGTAAGGCCTACGAACCAAGGAAAGGATGAAGATTCCTTTTGGTGGACCCCTTTATATATGAAAGGCTCCATGGCTCCATGTGCTGTTGGCATACTGTGGATAGGTTCTGTTGCCATAGGGTTACCTAATTGTCCCCTCGTTTTAAGCTCCTGCACTATATATATAAATCACAGCCCTAAATAGAGGGTTTCCCTGTAATCTTCTGACTTGTCTGCAACATCATTAACTCAAACCCTTAACCTAATATGAGAGAGAGTGAGTGATTATTGAATCATCTCAGTTATCACCTATCTCAATCTCATTTTACGCGTGACAGAATATGATTGATTTGAATAATTAAATAGTGTTGTCGTCATGATATATATGTTTTTTTTTAAATAGAAACTAGTAAGTAGTAATAAATTAGAAAAAAATTAAAATTTATGCGAAAGAAAATAAAAATGGATTTGTTGCTAAGGAAAATTAAACAAATTAAACAAGACAAAAAGACCACGACAAAGACTAAATTATAACTATTTCTCACATTTACACACCACCAATTCCCTGAACAAAAAAAGCAAAAGCAAAATTACAACACTAGTTAACAGTGTCTATTATTTGAAGTTGATGACCCTTTTATCTCCTCTTCGTGACCTTATTTATTTAGAGAAAAAATAAAATAAATTATAAAATAAACAAACTATGATTTCACTGACTATATCAACCCCTAGCTTCCCTCCTCTCTCCCTCCCTCACCATGTCTCTTCGTTTTCTAACTTTCTTTCCCAGTTTGTGTATATTTTCTTATCAATACTTCCACCCAAAATTCAGGACCCGCCAAATGCATTTGACCCACTTACCCGTCCGGAAGCCCTGCAAAACCTGACCCACATTGAGACACACTTTCTTTCTTTCAATCCATCTTGGCCTTTTTCTCAACTCACTCAACTGCTGCTGCACCCACTGGAGCTGGCTTGTTTGCCACTATCTCATAGTTCCCATCCCCCTCATCCTCCTCCTCATCCTCTTCATCATCATCATCTTCTTCTTCTTCATCTTCATCACCACCAATAATATTCTCCTTATCTTGATGATCATGATGATCATCTTCTTGGTTCTGATGATCATGATGATGATGATCAATATCCATGTTCTGATGATCTTGCTGCTGCTGCTGCCGAGTAGGAGGTGGCCATTGCTGCTCTGGCCTCACCATCAAAGGCACCGAATTTTCGGGCTTAGGATTCACATTGTTGTGATCAAACTTGTTCCTCTCTCTATACAAACTATCCAGCTGGTGAAAGTAGGGACACGTCTTGGAATCCTCGGGCCTTCTCTTGTTGCTCTCCTTTACTTTCTTGAAGTACTTGTTTATGTTCTCCCACTTCTCCTTGCACCTCTTCGAACTCCGATTGTATCCAAGCTTCCTCATGGCCCCCGAGATCTCCTCCCATAGCGGCCCTTTCGGCCCGTTCTCTTGGTACTTTGAATCGAGGCTCGTTCTTAGCTTGATCAATGCTTGTACCTCCACTTTTGGCCATCTTGATGAGCTTGCCGGCGAGCTCAAATTGTTATTCTCCCCATTGTTGTTTGGTTTCGGAACAAGGTCAAAATTAGTCACGGGCTGTTGTGGTTGTGGTTGTGGTTGGGGTGCAGGCTGCCGTGGAGGAGGAGGCACTAGTGGTGGTGGCTGTAGTTGCAGCAAATTGTTATTGATTTGTGATTGGCCCGGTGGCGGGGTTTGGTTTGGATTTTGCTGCTGCTCGGATATCTTTTGCAAGAATGACATGACTGCCGCGTCTTTGGCGGCTGCGATGGATCTCTCTTGGGCTAGAATCTCGCGTTCTCGATTGACTCTTGCCATCTCTTGCATTCTCCAAGCTTCTTCTCTCACCATTTTTTCGTGTTCGCGTTTCTCGATGGCTTCCAAGAATCTCTTCTGAAGATCCTCTTGTTTTTGGATCACCTCCTTCATTAGTCTCTGGAAGAAGTCCTTCCATTTCCTCTTCCTCTTCGCCCGCCCTTCCAAATCCTCGTCAGAGGAGGTGGACGAAGAGGTCGAAAGATCAGCGGATATATTTGGGAAAGAGGATGAGAAAGTGCTGTGATGATGATGATGAGGATTATTCGTAGGGTTTGTTGTTGTTGGCGGCGGTGGTGGAAGAACTATAGGGTTTGTTGGTGGGAATGAATTGGGAGCTGTGAGGTTGAGTGTTGGTGCGGCAATGGCTTGAGAGGACACATTACTAATTATAGGGTGTGGTGCAGCTGATGATGGAATAGTACTTGCCATTGTTGCCATTGTTGCCATTGTTGCCGCGGCCGCAGCCATTGTAGATTGATGATGAGGCTTTGCTTGATGATGGTGAGTAGTTCCCGGTGTCTGAGGTTGATTTTCAAGGGCTTCTAATTGATCGAAAAACCGATAAGTCTTGCCTTCAGACTTGCCAGTCCGGCCTTCTTTGGTTCTCCTGTGGTACTTGTAGACGTTCTCAAATTTCTCCTTACATTTCTTGGCGCTTCGATGATAGCCAAGCGCAGCTAGCTTCCTGATGAAAACAACAGTCCGCACAAAATAAATTAGCTCCATATCTGTTTGTACACTTGCCATCTTGAATTCAGCAACAAAACAAAGCATTGGCACACATAAAATACAAGCCAGAAACTCAGATATATAGCATATATATATATATACATATGGAAATTGTATAGCCTCTCTCCTGGAAGTTGGAAGAATTAATTTATTCTGTATTAATTAACTTGGTAAGAGTGAAATTAAACCATGTTTGTGGAATTTATTCATTTCAGCTCAATAATATTCTCTGTAATATATGAAAAAGTAAAAAATCATTTAATCTCAACTCCATGGCAATGAATTCCCATTGTTCATGCTGTAATTTCCCTCAGAGGAAAGACACTCAAAATTTTATAAATAAATAAAAAGAAAGATAAATTACCCGAAAGAGTAAACTAGGTGAAGAGCTCGAAATAGATCATAAGCAAACAAAAGACAGCAGAGAAATGAAAATTCATCAGTCCCCAGATCTCAAACCCCCATGAACACAAATTTAATAAGAGCTCAAAATTCTCACTCCAATTAATCACCACAAAAACATAAACAAAAACAAAAAAACAAAATTAATCTTAATTAGCTGAGCTAGTATAGTAATTAACCTGGAAACCTCATCCCATAATGGACCTTTCACACTTGCATCACGAAACGCCACGTCCATATCAGACCGTATCTGCAAGAGAGCTAGAGTTTCTTGCCGAGGCCAACGGTTGCCGCCAAAGCTCCTCTCACCACTCCCTAACAAATCATCACCACCACCCCCACCTCTAAAAGTGTCCTCACCCGAATTCGAGCCACCACCGCCCCCACCGCCATCGCCTCCACC
Source organism: Prunus dulcis (assembly GCF_902201215.1). Taxonomy (NCBI): domain Eukaryota; kingdom Viridiplantae; phylum Streptophyta; class Magnoliopsida; order Rosales; family Rosaceae; genus Prunus; species Prunus dulcis. The sequence continues at coordinate 2,487,051 of NC_047657.1, read as the reverse complement.
GCCTTCAGGAACCGCCACAGCCGCTGTGGTGGTAGCATCGCGGCTGATGGCGCTCCCTAACACACTAGAGTCCCCCAGCATAGGACGGCGAGTAGTCTTACTCTCTCCCTCCTCTTCAACTATCCCTTTTTCTCTCTCTCTCTCTAAAACAAAAACAAAACAATTACAACTTACAGCTGAGGGGGATACGAAAGAAAAAGAATAAAAATATATCACACAAGAGAGCTATGGTGAATAATTCTCTACAAGGGTTTTATGAAGATGGGTTGTAGGGTGAAGTTATTAATTTATTTCGGTGGGGATCTGCTTGTCGATCTCAAGGAAGTTGTTTTTTCTTTTTTCTTTTTATATATACACTTATATATATAACTCCTTTTTTTTTTTCTTCCTCTCTTTCTTTTTCCTGTGGAATCTTTTAGTCTTTTTTGTTGTATTTTTTCAAATTTGAAATAAATAAATACATTGCAGAAAAAGAAAAATACGTATTTTAAGTGTTACAGACATTTTTTAACAGCTGCGCAAAGAGACGATGATGATAATAAGTTGGTTTTTGTCTGTCCAGCTAAATTTAGTTAAAAGCCGGCCCATGTACGTCAGCTTTTTTTTATTTTTTTTATTTTTTTATTTTTTTATTTTTGGTGGAGATGAAGAAGTGAGGCTCAGGCTCGTCTTTGCTTTTTGGGGGCTGTTTTGGATTTCAGTGGCCGTTGCCCACAATCGGCATGAAATTACTATTTTACTCCTAACGTGAGTCCCATTGACCTTTAATCATTGAAAGCTAATTTCACGTATATTTTATTGGATCGGTATATTAGAGATCTGGGTTTGTTTATGTAATTCAGATATTTTTATATTTAATTGACTAATCTTGTATTTACCAAAATACCCTTGGTTTTTTTTATAAAAAAAAAAAAAAAAAACTTAACAATTCGCATCTGTACATAATTATGTAAGTGAGCCATCTTGTTTAAACTATACCATTTGTAACCAATATTTTATTTTATGTAAATTTACTTTGAATGTTAAATTTAGACCCTAAAGTTCTACAAATAAAATAGTTTTTTTTTTTTTTTTAGTATAAACGATTGGAGGAGGGGGGTTTACACAAATTCATTGGGTGAGGTTTCGAACCTCTAATCACATAAATGGAAGTAAAAGTGTACAACAAACTGAATTATGTCCACAAATAAAAATGTAGAATTTTCAAAATTGTAACAAGAAAAGAATCCTCCAATTTTCAACTTTGTTGGGTGGAAATGGGACTGTAGTTTTTGTGGCGTAAGGGGCCTCTTGTGATGGTGACAATCGAAGTTTGACAAAATCTTGTTCTCACAATTGAGCAAAGAAAATTGGCAAGAAAAAGTTTTGATGTTAAAAGAGACATTTTGAGTAGTGGGATCCACTGTTGAATTGAATTAATCTTGGTTAGATGTAGGTCATGTTATTAGGCCAAGCCATTTATGAAAAGAAGTAAATGGTGGCCAATTTCAGTTGGGTTATCAACCTACCCTAATAAATTGTATGGAATTTTCGATGGCTGTGATCTAATCATCACCCATGATGTGAAAATAATTGGGCATTATTGGGACCATTAGCTTCTTCTAGCTTTGTAATATAATGTATGTTTCTCTCTAATTCTGTCAAGATCAAGCATTGTAGCCATACATATACTTTGTGACACGACTGTATACAAACGTTATGTTTCTTTTTCGTATTTTAAATTGCACTTAAACTTGAAAGTGACTTGCTTTTTGGGATAAGGTTGTTGTGACTTTCAAGCTTCTTTTTTCTTCTTGCATTTGGTGTTAATATGTAATAATGGATTAACATTTTAGACCATCCATGCTTTCAAAACATGTAATTAGGGATGAATGATTATATGTCATGTTAAGAACTCACACGTTAAACCGTATACGTAAGTTTAAGTATACACATAATGAATGATTATGGTTTATAAATCTGACAACATAGCATGTCAAACTATATAACATTCGAAAGATACTGAAGGTATAATTTATTGTTAAAAATCAAAGTCAAGCAATGAAAAGTTCATCCTTGACTTGAGCAAATAATTCCAAAAGGTTGAGAAATGTATTTTTTAATTGGGTTGTAGTTGAGAAGTTAGACTAGTATTTTCAATGGGTTTCTTAAATGAGTTCTGAAGTTGAAATTTTGAGAGAATTAGTTTTTATTAGTCATTACAAATTAAGAATCATGATTGGATTTGGAGTCCAACTTAAAATCTCGAATACAGAAATTAGTACTTTTAATCACTTGAGCTGAAGCACTCTGTATAATCTTTTTGAAAATTCCAAATACTCTTTAATGCTTATGGTGGACTTTTGGATCAAATAAATGTTCTGAAAACAAAATGGAGAAGGGATGGCAACGGGCCGGGTAGGGGTCGGGTATGACAATACCATCCCCGTCCCCGCTCTCCATTCCCGCCCCCATCCCCGAACCAATCCCCGTTTAATAGGTTTCGGGGAATCCCCGTCCCCGTTTCCGTCGGGGGACTATCCCCCATACCCACCCCGAATCCCCGATTTTTTTTGCACAAAAAATATTTATCATATATTTTAACATTAAGTTTCATATTAAATTATCATTCAACACATCCAAATTAACTATAAAGTTCAACTCAACTATTCAAAATCACATCAATATGAAATTCTAGAAAAGATTAGGAAGAATTAGGAGAGAGAGGTTAAGCTTAGGGTTAAACATAAATATTATAATTATATATTTATTTATTTAAATATAAACATATATATTTTCGGGTCGGATTCGGGGATGGGGACGCCAATACCATCCCCTCCCCATACCCGTCAGGGATTTTTTAAGTTCGGGGATCCCCATACCCGATAACCATTTGGCCCCGAAATCTCCCCCCATTAAGGTCGGGGACCCGACGGGGACCCTCCCCCGCGGGGATTTTTGCCATCCCTAAGAAGAACCCATGCATGTAAATTGCAATGGAGAAAATAGATCCACATAAAAAATAAAAATAAATTTAAAATTTTGAAAGTTTTTTACAATTTGCAGTCAATTCAGTAACTCAATTATTGAGTTGAAGAAACAAGTGGTTTTGCCCAGCACATATAATGCAAGTGAGTGGGGCCCTATTCAATCAATAACCAATTTAATGCACAAATCATCGAAGATCAACTTTTGTGTGCAAAGTATTTATACACTATGATTAGCTTTCACTGCAAATTAAATATAGAAATTACCCACCACATCCCCAAGGGTAAATTTTGGGCCGACCGAGTAGCGTACGCCATCAGAAAAAGCAATAAAGGAAAGGGTATTTTGGTAAAATGAGGAGGAAGAGGTGGGAGTGGCAAGTAAGGTAGACGTCAAGGGAACGAACACCATCTATATTTTGGTCTTTTATTTGGGACAAGGGTGAATCTTACGTAACTGATGATAATGATAAAATTAGTTACAGCCTCCATAATAGTTAATAAAAAAATGTCTGTCTTGATCCAAAAACTCTGCTTTCGATTTTATATTCACCATTTAAACTATATATTTAATAGACAGACAGAATATAAATTAAAAATTCAGAATTTAAAAAAATTCGTTTCGCCATGATTCACAACGTTGAGACTTTACTCACAATCAACTAAAAAGTTATTATTTATACAGTAACGCTCGAGCACTAACCAGTTAGCAAGTTAATACGACAATAGTCACTTATTTTGATCCACTCCATAATATTTTTCATGATCAAAACCATTAATTTCTAAATGCGGACATAATGTTGTTAGTAAACAATGAAATATTCATCTCAATAACTAAATCGCTAAACGGTTTTTCGATTTGGGTGTATTTTTGAAAGGATGATCTTTGAATAAGGACCTGAAAATGAACAGTTCGGATTATAAAATTAAGTGCACTAAGCTAAAACAAGTGGTTAGCACTTAAGCGCTACAGATTATTTATATTAGTTAATTTCTTCACAATGTTAAACTTTATAAGAAAATTGATTAAACTAAGTAATGTGTGAGTATATATTTAGACCTTGAACAAAATACAAGATCACATATACAAAAATAAACGTTTTTAACCACTTGAACTATAAAACACTTACGAACTCTTAAATTTTGACGCGACTTTGAGTCGAATTCCTTTATCCTAATTGTACATAATAATCTAATACATTTACGCATTTACTATATATTAGTAATATTGATGGTAGCACAGCACACCAGACGGTGGTTGATACTGGTACGCCATAATCGACTAACTAGTGATTGTCAAATCCAATTAGGTAATAGTATTTTATTAGAAAACAACGATGTGACAGAATCACAACCGATTGCCCACAAACTCTCTCTTCTGGCAACCTTTTTTTTGCCTAGTTCAAATCAAATTTTGCTTGTGTTACAAATCATCAATTCGATTTACTGGGTTGAATATATATATATATATATATGTGGGTGTGCTGAGCTGGCAGAACATATCTCTAATGCGTAGAATAGTTGGATAGGAAGATATATATATAGATGCCTTGTACAACTTCTCTAAGCTATAGCTAGCTGGCCTCTGGACTGAGATGCCTTCCTCCACTATGCCTTGCCTGCCCACTCTTTTGTATTTACACCTCTCTCTCTCTCTCTCTCTCTCTCTCTCTCTCTCTCGGACATTTTTTATTTTTGCTTTTTAAATGAGGGCATGCATGCATGTGTGAATCATTTGCAGCAGCCTGCAGCCATTATATAATTAACAAAGCAGTCACAAAATTATGACGATCGTTGGTAATTAAGAACAAGTTGAGGACAATCACATATACCATGTTCGGATGCTACCTTGTATGAATAACATAGAGTAATATATCATAATCTTATATCAATATATCTCATCCTCTTTTATTAGGGTTAATATTTTCTCTAATTTCGAACATGAATCGAGAAAGATACATATATTATAAGTCTGAGAAGAAAATATTAATTTGTATATATAAACATGTATGTGTATATGTATGTGTACGTATATCGGGTTTAGAGTTGTCATTTGTTTGATATAAAATGAATTACCATTTTCAGAGTTGTCTTTTACTGCAACAACTTGTAGGAAAAACCAATCTAGGTGACTTGTGAGAGCAGCAACCAGATCCCGCTGCACAACTTCGGGCTTAAAATCTAACAAACTGATATAATTAATAATATACAAGAACAGCAACAGGGTTGTTTCGATAAAATCCAACTTTTGCAGTTTGCTGCTTCGGTTAAATTACCAAAATATATTGTGATTGTAATATATTTATTCTAGTATTGACTACCTCACATACAAGACAAACAAATGCCTGAAAATAGAAAAAAAAAAGTTCTGGTGCAATGTCATCATTATTATTATTATTTATTTATTTATAGCAAAGTTAAGAAGGGAAGGGGAGAAAACTCACTCACACACACGAGTACCACAGAGACTTGAATTCTTCGGAGCACACCAAAGGCCTCGGAGAATCCAACGAACACCCATTAGTTCTTTTATCTGAAATTCAGAAAATTGAAAATATACGTTTGCAAAATAATGGCTGACTTTTATAATTTACAGCCCATTTGGAAAAATAAAGTTTACATGTAGACAAAAGGGTTTACAATTCACATGGGTCGGCATGTGGTGTGAATGTACACACATCTCCTGTCTTCCATGTGGTTTAACCCATAGATTTTATCTGTCAACAGCTAAGCAACCCAACCCAATTGATTCTTCTCTTTCTCTCTTTTTTTCTCCAAGCTTCTCTCTCTCTCTCTCTCTCTCTCTCTCTCTCTCTCTCTCTTTTTACCTTTTCTTGAATTAATAACAAAAAAATTATGCATCACATATTAATTTTCAAGGAGCCCACCAAGGAGAATTTAAGACTCATGTCACTCAACCTCATGGAATTGATGATACTTTTCTTTTCTTTTTCAACATATTAATTTTCCATGTGGGAGCTAGGTAATTACTTGAATGTGACCCATCAACAAGGCTAGCAAGCTAGAATAATTCCCACTTTTATCACACTTGATGATCTTTTTCCTGCAAGTTGTACCATTTCATTTCATCTTATAAAAGAGAAAGTGCTCAAATTTAATGGTGAAAGAAACAAAGCAATAGGCGTTACAATGATTAATTGTATTAAGTGACGCCGTTGTTCTTTATCAACAATGCTTATAATTAATTTACTATAAATAAGCCTTTCCATTAGAACCTTCCTTGTACAACCCAAATTCATAATATTCCTTGAGAATCCTTTATTAGCGTATAATAATTAGACCTTTTGAGTTTAGCCCTTTGTAAATTATTACTTGAAAGATGATAGTTTGAGTAAATTGAAAGCCATTGCAACCATGTGCCAAAAACTACCATCCTTAATGATGTTTTTATGCATGCTCACTTACACCTTTTACAGATATAAATATAACCAAAGAAAACCAGATGTTGCGAAGCATTTATATGATTGGAACATGAGAACATGTGCATAGAAATTGCAATAGAAGTACCAATCATTTTTTTATTTTTTTTTATAATTAATGTATCAACCGTTTACACATGAGATTTGAACTGAAGACTTCTTCCTTCAACAACATAACACTGAATGTCACTAGACCAAATGGTCTTTCTTTCTTTCTATTTTTTTTGCCAAAATCAAGAGACGGAATGGAGATTTTCTCACACACTGATAAAGTGCTATAGAGTTTCGAACCTGAGAGTATTGATCAGCAAATCAAGACTATTTTCTATTGGACTCAACTGCGTTGATGGAATAAATGGTTATAGACGAATCGATTTTTTTTACCATGATAACATTAAGAGGTTGATTGAGGATGGGCCCCATGTGGGCAAAGCGAAGCACTCAAAAAGCCCATATTGAGCAAGAAAGAGTGGAGGCCCCATGTGCCCACAAGCAACAACTTAACAGTAGGCAAGAAAGGGAGAGTACTTGGGAAAAAACCACGTTCTCACGTCCACTTCTTTGCTTTTTCCCCTTTGTTACTCCTGTCCACTTCTTTGATGTTATGTTAAGACCCAAATGGATAACAGGATAAGCCTTTGCCAATAACGCTTTTTTAGAGTAATGTTGGTTATATAAGCAATTTTGTACATTATCTATCTTCCAAACAGAGCCCATGAAACAACAAACCCATAATAATCCCACAACATATATACACAGCTAATCCAAAGCAGGTCAATTTCTGTGATGAATTAAGAACATTTCCAAATAGTATCAAGCTTATAATTTCCATCAGTTTTATTTTCCCTTCCAATGTCTCAATGCAATAAAATAGCACCGAACTTTTAGCCACAGCTTTTAGGGTAAGGTCTTTTTTCCCATCCCCATCTTACTCTTAATACCCCAACAGCAACAACATAAAAAGAGGTCTTAAATTCAACACATATATTGAGGAGTGGAATGAGAATTCAAAATAATAAATCATTCGGGAATCAAACAGATTTTCTCCTATACGGACGTCCGAATGTTATTACCATGCATACACCATGTATTTTATACTACCCATCCCTGTTTTCCTCCCTCTTTACAATGACATCCACGTCCACACCATCAAAGAATAAGAATTTCAGGCCACCAAATAAAAATACAAGGATCTGCATGATATTAAACCATTGACAATATTCATTAGAAATGTGTTGGCCGTATTACCTGGTTATTTTCCATTTCCATACAAAGCTATGAACCAGATAGAGAATTGTATGTATTTCTCATGAAAATGCATCATCCATAAATTGAAATCCACCCCTTTTGAAGTAAAAGATAATACAAATAGGGAAGGCATACTCCAATTGACTGTGGACCCCTCTCCTGCCATCCTCTTCTGCTCTACCTTTAAGAACCATGAAAATCAATGAATACAATAGTCACTTAAGAAACGGCCAACTTAATGAAGCAGGGAAAAAATGGGAGGGGTGAAAATTGAATTCTCCTCTACCACAAATTTGCCAATATAAGGGGGCATTTTCCATCAATTTACCAACATAGGGGGCCTGTACACAAGCTTTGTTTCAGCTTTGACTAGTACACCTGACCACAGAGACAGTTTCAGTTGCCAAAGGCTATAGCTTTAATGCATGTCCACTGGGTAATTTACAGTCTATTTAAATTGCATACCTTTAAGAAAAAGACCTTCAACTTCTGAGATACAAAATGATAAACAGTCCCAGATGTACATCTGGAAAAGAATGACAATTAAGGAAATGTCAACATATGAAGATGGTTTTGCAAGTGCAATATTTCCATTTACCTAATTTTCTCATTCTTAACAACAATGTCTGTCAATAAATAATGGGGAAGAAACAAGAACTAATTTTACAAGCTGATATCTCACAACATAATTTTCAATTGATTGGCACCGACTGAACCACGTATACCTGTTATTATAGCAACAGCTGATTGATAAGGTTGAAGAGTTGCTGCACCAGCAGAGTCAACACAAGTAGTTGTAAATATTAACACACATCAGTGTTCAGTTCAGACATTTTTTTAATCTAAGAACGAAACATTCACACAAATTAAAGTAAATTCCAGACCTTGATCATAACCGGAGCACAACATATTCAGAGCAATCATCGGACACAAACAATGATCTATTAAAGTAAATTTGTCACTCTGTTATTATATCACAACAATGATCTAATAAAGGTAAGTATTATTCATGATGAAGAAAAATAACTAAGATTTATGTCGGTGGAAGTCTATGGACTTGGCTTTAACATCTCTTGACAATAATAACAGAGTGACAAATTCATTTCATGCTAAATTGATAATTTGTTACCCAAATAACTCGGACTCAGAGCATGAAAATCATCGGACAAACATCATGGAAGACGGGATTGATGTGACCTGACTGGACTAATGCAGAAGAAACCTGACTAGACGAAATGCAAGATGCATTTATGTTCATCTTCTCTTCTGAAACAGGCGACAAGATCAAGTTTCCCTTGAATCACAAGACTTGATTCTTTTATGAAACATGCCACTTTCATGATCCAGTCTAGTTGTATGCATATCAGTAGTGTCCTCGGATGCCCATATTATGGCTTCTGATCTCCCTTCCAATGCTTCAACTAGCATATTTAGTTCATTGATAGTGTGAAGTTGAAGGACATATCTATGATTGATGTCACATGAACAAAAAAGCTTTGCATGTTTGAGACATGAAAATCGGTCAGGAGAGCACTTGCAGCGAGCTGCCAACAAGTGTAAGTCATAGAAGCAAGAAAAGCATTCTCCCCCATTGTTCAAATCAAAGTCTCTTTCCATTTTTTGCGGCTTCAAACAAATTGGAAGACGATCTAGTCTTTCCTCCTCCATTCGCACTCGCGTCTTAACTGCTCTCGTGAGCATACCATCTTTGCCACAAACACTTTGCCAGCTCATATTTCTTGTAGTCTTCTTTCCAAGAACTGATAGTTCCCAAAGGGCCTGTACAGCTTCCCGAGCTGATCCCAGTAACAATTTGTCATGTGAAGTTGATGTCTTGCGACACTGCTTACTGTAGAGTTCAACTGCATTTTGCCCATGTTCTAACCAATCAACAGGGGCCACGTTGACTGCCTCAGCACAGTTAAAGCCACAATTAAATCCAGAATGGTATGCCCTCGGAAAAGTAAGAACAAACTCCCCAGAATGTTGGACAGCTCTATGCAAAGGAACACCTTCAGACTTTAAACCTGAAGGAGATAGCTGAGTGACCAGTTCATTGAGTAAATGAGGTTGTTCCTCAAACAAATTGGGCAAATGCTTTCTCATTGCACGTTCCGAAGCAGGAGCATGGCTTCCAGACACTCCATAACATACTTTTGGATCACCCCAGTTAGGGAAGAGACTATAGAGGTGGTGGTCCTCAACATGCCAACAAAATGAAGAAAAGCACATCTCCACATAGACCCTGGGACTAGAACTACTGAGATATCACTTCATTTTAAAACTTAGTACAGAACCGGGCAGACATGGGAAGTGATTTAGATTCCAATCTGACATTGCATACTGATCCAAATCATTTCCGGTTACCACAGACAATGCCTTAGGAAACCCACTTCCAAATACTCCTGTTTCCAAGTCAGCTCCATAATAAACCTCAACCTCATCTGTTGGTTGCTCAACTATTCGCCAGTATTCACCTTCAATATCCTCCACAGAGGGTTTCCATGTTTTCTTTTTAGTTTCACCAGCATTTGAACCCTCCTTAACATCCTTTATTACAAAGTAACTCTCCTTGAAAGTGTAGGCATATCTCTGAAACTCATCAAATGTGAAGTCTGATCCTGAACGGAATCCGAACATCTCATCTGTCTCAGAAGCAACGTTTGAACATCTTTTGGTTCTCATTCTTGAGTGCCTCCTTCGTTTTCGCTTCCGACCTCTACTTTTCTTTCTCATGGACTCTCTGTTTTGAAGTAAGTCAACTTGCTGAATATGCGCAGAAAATTTTGCACGTTCCCACATCTGTTTCTCCCTAAAGAGGGCAGGGAGGAGTCCAAGAAGGTGGAGGGACAATCTTACATATTCCATAGGATTCGGCTGCTGGGCATATCTTTGCTATGTAACCAAGTGTATCTTCAAACTCCTCAATAGTTGGATAAAATACAGGTGCTTCATCAATAGCAAGCCTGCATGCTTCGTCTGGATCCCATCTGGCTGATATCTTTCGACTTCAAGGACCGCCAGAGCACTCTGGTGTTTTATCACTTCTTTGGCTGTTCTTATAAGAATGGTCCTCTTTTTTCTGAGATTCTGCTGCCAATCTGAACTTTTCCATTGACTAAAAAAATTGTGAAAACCCGACTACCCAACAATATCTCAAAAACAAGCCTAAGATTCCAGGTAGGTTGATGACTTGATGGGTAGGCAATAGGTATACTTGTAAACAAAGGGAGCTTCGGGTTTAGAAGATAGAGAGGCATTTTAAAATAAAAGAAGAACTAGGGGTTCAAGATAATAGAAATAGAGGGTAAGTACGAGAAATAACCATACAGAATAAGAAGAATAGAAGAAGAAGACAGAGGATTAGAAACAGAAATACGTAAGAAAATGAGAGATTAGGGTTTAGAAGAACATTGAAGCAAGAGATAATTTTCATTTATCAACCAATTATGCCTCTGCTGAATTACATAGCATGTATTTAATATATATAATGACCTAACCTTGCTAAAAAAATACTACAAATAGGAAAGTAATCCTACTCCTACTAGAAACAGGAAAGTAATAAGAACAGAAAAATAATAAATCAAACAGGAAACTAAATTAAAATATCCCTAATTTATTATTCAGAATCATTCTCCCCCAGTGACAAGAACTCGACTCTGGCGAGTAAAGTGGGGCTTGAACATCATTGACTAACCAACATCAAAGGGATTCTTGACATCAATGTTATGGAAGCTATCTAGGAATCCATTCACTTCCTTGCTTTCAATGTCTTGCGGCAGTGCAAAGGTGGGATGAAAATTTGGCAATGTTGACAACAAGCGCTTTTTTTTTCCGGTCTAATAGAAGACAACAAGCTACAATCTGGCCTTAGCATGACAAAAGAAACTTTCCATTGAAGGAGGAAAGTGAAGGGCAAGTGATGGATGATCTTGGAAGTTTTACCTGATTACTGCAAAATGTCCACAACCAGATAACACTGCAGTTACCATATTGGCCTATTAGCTATTATAGTTTCATTCATATTGTATAGCCAACTTCCACCTTGGAAGCAACCTATACAGTATACAGCAGCTCTCCTAGAAACCTTATGCAAAATGTTTACACAATTCACATTTGTCCTCTAAGTCAGACAAACCATAAATCCCAAAACCAAGACTATCTACATCAACTCAACCTGAATAGAAACTGAACACCAATACTCAATTTGACCAACATCTATAAATCTACTAAGGTTTACTTACACAGCAAGTTCTAATAGACGCTAGATGCTCTTTCTTGCACAACTATTCCCCATAGCTTCATGAAATAAGTATAAATATTAATCTTCAACAATTAATTTCTGCTATTAACAAATATTGGTACATGTACATCCATTACATAAATTTTCTATTTTGGTTTTCTTTTAAATGAAGTCAACAAGCAAAGGACCCACTAATGTAGTGGTTTGGAGTATTTACTCCCTCAGGAAAGGTCCTGGGTTCGAGTCCTAGCATCCGTGTTGTGTGTGTGAGTTTAATATGCTATCGCCCCTTTCAATAGGAAAGGTCCTCAAAAAAAAAAAAAAAAAAAAAATGAAGTCACCAATGCAAAATTGTGGCCCTATGAACCCAATGACTGTCTGTCTTTAGATTTTGAATTGTTAAAATATGATAGGGTCATTGATTCTAGCACTCTCTAAACAAGAAATGAGGCCTATTATTTGAGAGAGCTAAGGAGCAGGATAAACGTATAGGTTAGGCGGATCAATGTAAATATCAAACTAGATGAGCCTACACCGGTGTGAAAAATATTTAGCACTAATCTGAGTCTCTAAATGAAGGCCAAACAAGTTGACAAAATATTTGAAGGCAAAGATATATAACTGAAACAGAAGTATTGTAAGCAACAGTTATAATTCATAGTTTTCTTAGAGTACTAATCCTCCAACTTCCAAGAAACATCCTGCAAACACAAACGCTTGTCAAAAGGACATTTTGCAGTAATCAGGTAAAACTTAAGAGCTACAAATTAAAGAAACGTGACACTAACTGGCCATTAACTGTAACTTATCTCAGTATCAGCATAGTTTGAGTCTAGCACACGGTGCTTCTTTCCCCAACTGAGCACATTTTCCATTCTAAACTTTAGCTGTGGTCAACTGAAAATTATTTTTACATTATATACTAATATCAACATGGACCATCTGAAAAAAGAAATACATACACACACACACACAACACACACATATATGTATACAACCCTTCACACATCCATTCATCCAGATTTTTGTTAAATTCTGGACCAATCATTTCAGCCTTTAGACACCTCCAATGGCTGTCTGATACATGTTTTAAGAAAAATTAGCACATCAACGGACTGTCAGAGGAGAAAAACTTGTCTGTCACTTGAGGTTTACTGAGCTGGCATCCCAACCCAATTAAAAGACAACACCTGTACTTTTTGTCCACGTCATACTAAAACAAAAAAACTCTCTCCCGATTCTCTTCCCTCTGCTTCCATCATTGTCTCTCTTGCTGGCCCAGCTCATCATTGATGCCAAAAAAAAAACAAAACAAAAAAAAAACCATGGTTGAATCTGGAATCTGGGGTGTGTGAATTTAGTTTGAAATACTTGATGAGATCTCAGGCCCAACAAGCCCCAACCAGTGCACTAACTCACCAAAGTTAAAATAAAATTGCGAACCAAACTTGTTTGGCTGAGCTGAGCAAAGCAAAGATGCAAACTTCCTTGTTCGAAATTCAAACAAGAAAAAAAAACAACACACACAAATTATTGACTTGTGTTTTGCACCAATAGTCACCAAATAGATTCAAAGCAAAACCACATGCCCTAACTCAATCTGGGTTAAAAACTTCAAGGTACTAGAACCCGTGCAAAGAGTTAAAAATGATCTCTCAGTTTAAAGTTTATGTTGCTGTCACAATACTCACTCTAAGAGAAGAGATGATTACTTAAACAACAATAGAAAGACAATCAGCTCTGAAGAACTTTTGTCAAACTTTCATTCATAACATTTCCCATTATCCACATCTACTGTATAAGAAACTCTTATTAAAAAGAAATCTATTGCACAAGAAACTAAAGTCTGTTGCTTCTGCATACTAGGCATGATCAGAACAAGATTATGAAAAGATTACTCTAATCAGAAATGATTTTATATGTATACACAAAGCTTATGAAGGTGATATATCCTTCGATATCAACCTGTTAAGATCCAAATCTAAGATACAGTATAATTCAAAGGAAATTATGAATAAAGCATAAAAGAAATTCCAAACATATGAAAAATTCAGGCAAGTGAACTTATTGCCTGAGTCATTCAAAGTATGTTACAGTTAAAAATGCATTAACTCCACATGGAAATCATTATAAGAAAATGATAGATGTCATAGAAGATCTACGGACAGGAAATCTCTATGCTTTGATACCTTCTTAACATCTTCCCAATTAAAAGTTTCCCATTTGTTACTATCTTGCATCAACAAGACCGGTTTGCATGGATATCAAAGTGATACAGAACCCAACTTTGTGTGTTGTAGAAACACTAACCAGACACATGTACCAGGGATAGATAGCATCCAATCATCTTTGACAGTCTTCTTTTTGCATCATTTCATAAAATTTCCTTTAAATGCAAAGAAGGATTTGGTAAAGTTCATGCACTACATGGAAGGCAATTGATCGCCTAATGTTATAGATCCAGAACATTAAAGACCATATGTTCAAATTAGAAATTAGAATTTGTGAGCTCCGTCACTACTAAGTTTAGAGTGGCCGCAGCCATCATGGCCCCAGCAATATAACTAGTCTGTGACTGTTAAATCTCCTCAAAATAGTGATGAATGCCATAGTTATCTGCTCATACAAGAATTCCCAATTAACATTAGTTATCTGCTCATGCAAGAATTCCCAATTAACATTCTGATATATATAAAAATAAGTTGCAATTTATACAAATGCAAAAAATCCCTCACTGAAAAAGAATGCAAAAAACATTAGCACTTAGGCTCTAAGAAGAGGTTATGAAAGGTCCCTAGTTATGGCGTGAACTTTCTGCCCTTGTACGCAGATGTGCACGTGTGACACAGAGAGAGAGAGAGAGAGAGAGAGAGAGAGAGAGAGAGAGAGAGAGAACATGTAGGGACATAAAAAAGACTATGCGTATTGTAAAATAAGAATACCAGTCCCTAGTAAAGCTGGCAATCCATCAGTTCCGGGGAGAATTTGTCAAGTAGATTTCATGCCAACCCCAATACTACCAATTTGAAAAAAGAAACACCACAACCCCGCTTGGAAATCCATCTTGTTTAGGCAGGACATAGCCAGGTAGAAAATTATTCCAGACCCAAAACTGCCAAATCCAATCGCAGCCGATGCAGTAAGGACCAACATGAAACCGACACAGGCCTCTTAATTTCAAGAATGTAGTAATCCAATATTGTCAAGATTACCTAAAGCCACCAATCAAGTAACACATAAAATCCAATCAGTTAATAACAGTATAATCCTTCTTGAAAAAATTAGTTTCTCTTTCTTCTATTAAAAATAAATTTACAGTATTATAGCCATCATAAATTTATTGTAACCTGATCTCTAATCCCCAAGCATAATAGTCTACGACCCTAGCCTACCCATATCATCCAGGTATCAAAATTATCTTCCTACAGTCAGACCACAGTCCTTTAATTGAAGGTGGCATGATACCTTATTACTGTTTGTTACATATTAGGTATTGCACAACCTCTCACTTGGTAATAGGGTAAAATTATTGTAAGAGATAATACCCAAAAAAAGGGATTTGACTTTTCTAATAATGGTTACAAAGGCACTTGCAATGGCAGATTACAGAAAGCAACTTCAACCAAATATACCTGTAGCCTGACATCACAAAGGAAAGATACACAGAGACGAATCTTCACACAGAGCATCTGATAACTCCAATATTTTTAGTGACATGGGCTTGTCACCAAAACAAGCCATACAGAAATACATCCTTAGATGATGAAAGCTATATGCTGACTCAGGCCCTTCAGAAATTACAAAACAAGACCTGAAACTTCTATGGCTGCAAGAAATAATAATCTATCATCAATTCAACTAAATTAGAGGTCCCTTAGTTATTTTGTGAACTAACGGCACGTTCAAATTCACATTCAACAAGGGATCACAGGTTCTCTTTTTCTTCCTTCGCAGTTTAAAGCATTTTGAGCTAAAAAGATCATTGCAGTTTGCAGTCTATCAATTGATAATTTAACTAAGTCTCTTATGGCCCCAACAACCATCCCTTCATTGCTGCAAGGAATCTCTTTCTCAACCAATCCAATCATTCACTGACCACTGCCCAGGCAAAAGAGCCACAAAGTCAGAGGGAGGAGCGCACCTGAAATGAGCAGTGGTCATTTGACAGGACAACAACCAAAGATCTTCATGGGAAGAATAATGGGATAACCACAGCTACAGCCTGCTTTGAAATTAGCACAAATTTAGTTCTTAGCTCAGCAGAAACTTTTTACTTGAGTATCTCTGTGTTTTAACAAAATGATCAATACAGAAAGATCAAGTAAGATTGGAAGTAACAGGATGTTATTGAGAAGACCTACTTTAACCTCTAGTAGTAATATGCCAAAGGAGCTTAATGAGAACATAACTGACTAGCAAAACCTTTATATACTGTCTGATTCTAGTATTGCAATATAGTAGTTTATAGATGCAAATTACTTGTGGCTATTATTGAATCAGTAATAAGTCATATCTGTCTTAAAGATAAACTCATAAAACTTGAGGATGAAATATTGAATGCCGTTTAGACAACGTTACAACAAGATCATTTGAGAACATAAAGTATTTTAGAAAGAAAAAAAAATGGAAACATATAGACCGACTAACAGACAGAGACGGAGAGGTCTAAAACCAGAGAGAAATCAGCATCTAAAGTGGATTGAGCCCAGAGGGTGCAGAAACTCGCACCACATATCTGAAGCATTCCAGTACATTTAATTCCTACAAAGAGAAACCATATATAGCTCTTGGCTTTCAAGATTTGCATTGTATTCTCTATGATGGTAAAGACAACTGGCTGGTACATACCTTAAATCAAAATGGTTGTCAAAGTTACAAAATATTTAAATTAAATGGCAGAAAAAATTGAGATGCTGAAGCAAAGAATTGCTGACTAAATCATCTAGAAGAAAACAAATATAAGAATCCAGTCCTGCAAGATGATAAAATAGTATGGACAGGAAGTGGGCAAACCAAATAAACATATAGCATAGACTCCAGTTAGAAAATATAATAGACCTATCCAACTTATAATGTCAAACACCTTGAAGGTTTCCCATCAGAGAGTCAGAATAACCAACATGGTTCTGCACTAGCACAACAAACTAGAACTTAAGGTGACATGAAAAATACAACATTTAAGCCAGGAAATCATAATCTTTGACCTTAAATCAGACAAAGGACCAGAATTTCTCTAGGTATACAGTAACATGAACATGAGTGAGAAACAAAGCTCATGATAGCAGTTGTTTCAAGCACTGAACATGACATGTGTACATTTTTGTAGGGTTTACAGGATGGACTGCAGAACCTGCTCCTGCGGCCTCCTAATTACCAACCCACTCTTGTTACTTATTGAAAAAAAATATTATATTACTTGGGATACAGACATGTAACTCACTAGTACAAATTGCTCTTTCAAAAGAAAAACATCAGCAATGACATTGAATCAAAATATTATAAAGCTGCCAGTAAAATATGGATTATTGAAAGTAAAAGACAACAAAATGAATGCCAATGTTCAATTTGAGGAAACCAAACAATGATACAAGAAATAAAAAGCTGATTAAATTACGCAAAGCACCAGCATACATTACGCTATTTAGACCTTGTTCATACAATTTTCCACAAAAAGTTTCAACAATAGGAAAATGTCATTTTACCAGACGTAAAATAAAGAAAACTAGTCATTCATACTGCCAAAATCATAAGCTTTACAGAGTACATCCAGATAGGTCACGGTTTCCAGAAAGGTCCCACAACCAATATGTGATACTTGAACCGACTGCAGCTTACCAATTTGAAACAGAAGCAATGTTGCCTGCAAGTCCCACTATAGCAATAAATACTGATCAGAACAGCCACTTAACTAAATCCAGCCCCCATTTCCTTCCGTTTCAATTCCAATGCCATGCGCTCATTCTCAAGCTTCATCCTCTCATTTTCCATCCTCAGCTTTTCCAATTCACGGTCCCTTTTCTTACTAAATCTTTGCCACTTGAAACGCTGTTTCTCCAATTCTAACATCTCAACTTGAATTTGCAGCTTCTGTTCTTCTAACTGAAGAGTTCGAGATTCAATCCATTGCTTCTGTAGCCAGGCAGCTTTTGTGCCATCAGGTAAGACTTGATTCATATCAGCTGGGGGAATAGGTGGATGACAATAAGAACTCTTGTTACAGTCCTGGGGATTCAATGAACTACCATAGTTAAATTCTTCACGGCCCTGGCCTTGTCTCAACCTCTTTACAGAGTCTTCTAAAACATATATTCCCCTGTTATCGACATGTGAAGCATTATTTTCCTCAAAGTCTTCATGCTCATCAGTTTCCATATCCTGATCATCTTCGTCAAGATCATCATGGTGGTGCCTTCTTGGATCATCATTGTCATGCTCATCTCTTCTAAGAGCCCGCTGTAAGGATTTCTGCAATGCTGGATCATGAGGCAGATGCAAACGATTCCCATTATGGTAAGAACACATCTCCTCATAAAATAGGTGCTTTGAGCTTAATATTTTCCTAACATCATCTTTTTCTTTCTCTGTTAGGTAATCTATCACATCCAAAAGTGCCTGGTTCTCAACAACCTGGCAAGACGTGCCCCTCCCAAGCATGTCGTTAAGTTTCTTATACCTTTTGTTCAGGTCATTGAATTTATCCTCACACTGCTGCGGAGAAACATGAAAACCTCTTTCTGCCATGACCTTGGAAACAGATTTCCACTTTCCCTTTTTCTGTAAAGTAGAATATTTCCTCCTTCCCCCACTACCACAATCAGAACTTGTATCCTCACCTATATAAGATACAGCAGTGATCAGAAGCTTCACCATCTGATCTGTCCACTTTACACGCTGCCATGGTGATCCCTTCTTCCCTCTATTTCCTTCAGCATGGCCATCGGTACCCTCCTCCGTATAACTCGGCTCATCCTCATCGCTTGCTGAGTTCTTGGACCTCTCTCCCTTATTGTAATCCATCATGGAGATGGTTTGGTCACAATTATGCATGGTTCCCATTTTGAGAGGAAAACCCTCGTGAATCGATGGATGGGCCAAGGACCCTTGACGAGGATGAGGATGGTGTTGGTGTATGGTGTGTGGGTGTTGGGTTTGATGTTGAACCCTCATCGATCCTTCTAAATCAAGGCCACCATAACCAGGAACCATACCTCCCTGTGATAAATGCCCTTCCATTCCTTACTATAAACAACAATCAGATCAAGAACTCTTCTTTAGCCTAAACCCATACTTTACATGCATATCCATAGTCTGTAGAAGCCATTTGCAAATACCTCATGCACTCATAGATCAAAATCAATCCTGCCCATTATCTATTTTCCCCTCCTAGAACATTTTTCACCTTTTCTTAGACCAAGTACATGCATGTCCAATTCCCCAAAACACCAAAACCAAACAGAAACCCATTTGCTAAATTTCAATACCAAGCACAATTTTTTACAAGCTCTGTCGAAACATTCACAACCAACTAAGAAACCTACCCAGTTCAGCAGAAATTGTAAGACAATAAATTCCCAGAAAATAAAATCATTCCTCAAAGATCAACAGCATAGAAGCAAAGCAACTTATCTGCAGGAAATGCCCACAAATCTGAGAACCTTCCAGTAATCAAGCCGAGATTCCAGGGCGAAAGATCACGAAAATACACCTCCTGTCTGGCTCTGGCTTATCTGACCCCAAAAAAAAAAAATTTCTAGCTCCGGCTCAGACGCTACATAAAATAAAAAGGGCTTGGTCTTGTGTAACGCTACAGCCTATATAATACAGACACCAAAAAATTTCCTTTTTATCTTTTCCCATTTATGTCAAAAGAGACTGAAAAGTTGTTTATTTATTATTTGGTAAGTTTTAAATAATAATAATAATAATTGGTAAGTTTTAAATTCTATTTTAACCTCACTTATTTTAATAGTTTTCTAATCTGTCTGGTTCTCGCTGTATTGGAAAAGAGCCAAGGATCTAGCAGGTTCAATGTATGGGAAGATTCGGTGGGTTCATATGAATCAAATTTGATAACCCCAAGTCCTTTTCACCGTTAAATTTAAAAAATTTGCTTTTGAAATAGCCAATAAATTAGAGTTGCTACCATTTGATATGAAATATACCCAACCATGACCGACCGAGGCTAGTCGGTGTTTGCAAAAGTGGAACCGCCGCCGATCGTAACCCGTTGTCAGTGATACCGAAACAAACGGATTGGGCTTTTTTTTTTGCCCAATTTTTTTAACCCAGTTCAAATTCATGGCTGCAATTTGGGATTCACGACAGTTTTTAGGCGTAGTTTTGTTAGGTAGTGTTTTAGACATTGTTTCTGTCTATTTTGGACAGTTTGTGCTTCTAATTTTACACATCCTGGACAATTTGTATATAATGCTAAACTGAGACAGTTTTGTAAACATGGTGAAATCCTTGACAATTTGTAAACATGCTAAAATACCACATCCTGGACGATTTTTAAACATGCTAAAATCCACAATTGAAACATGCTAAAAACATTTTTTAAAAATTGAAGCCTAAAACTAAACATCTAAATCCAAAATATCACATAATTAATTACAACCCAAAAAAAGAATTTTGAATTAGTTAGTTAAAATCCAAAAGAAATTAGTGCTAAAATATGAAATCTAAATATGAGAATATTTGTTTGTGGGAATTTTCTGTATATTTTTCTTCTTGTAGGAGGTCATATATATAATATAACAGAACTAAGATAAAGACGTTTCTAATGAGAATTCTATTATGGTTGAAAAAGAAATCGTGAAATATGACGATCGACAAATGAACACTCTTGAAATTCAAGCTAGATATAAATATGAAATTGACATATAAGAATAGGTCTTCATGTCTAACTCTTAAGGGGGTGTATTCAGTTCTAACTTTTAAATACTTTAAAAGTCTAGAGGTATTCAACTGTGACTTTTAAATAATCTTTAAAAGTTTAGTGGTACTCAATTGTGATTTTAAAAAATCTTTAAAAGTTTTGTGGTATCTTCAAAATTAATGACTTTTGAACTTTGTTAAATGAATGACTTTTCAATACTTTTAAGGCTAATTCTTAACACCAAAAGTCTTGCTACTTTACCCAAGACTTTATCAATGAATTCGATCATGTTGCAGCTTTGGCCATTGCGAGGGTGTGCCACCATGTTTGGACCTCCCTCTTTGGTCAGTGTACTATCAAGAGATGGCCTACTACACTGCCAATTTGATTTTTTCTTTTCTTTTCAATGCTTGAAACAATTGCTACGTACTAAGAGCTATGGTGGGACTGCATTAGTTTCTTCCATAATTTTTTTTTTGCCTCCATTTGCAATTTTTAAGGCCTATCTGTAGGAACATATGATTTTGTTATAAAACTCACATTCTCTAACAACAAGTTAGCTCTTAGCATCCTGGGGTTTACAGCTAACCCTACATTCTAGTGATGTTATTTGGCTAGGCTCTATCACCATGCCACTTTACTGGTATCTCCCACCCAAACAGAGTATACTTCTAGAAGGTCTTGAGGATTTCAACTTCGTTCTAGCAACCGGATAATCTGTCCCTTCTTTCCCAAGACCCAGCTCTACAAACTAAACTAATTAAATCCATAATATTGATGGCACACCTTGTATTTGAGTTGCCTCCAATAGCAGCAACCTTATTTTCTCCATACTTGACTGTTCTCAAGTGAAAAGTTCTTAGACATGGAAAAATATTTCTTTGCTTTTACACAATTGTATCCAATTGGTTTTTTTTTTTTTTTTTGGGGCTACGTGTTCCATATGTGGACTAGTTAATTCACCTTACAAAACATAAATATTAGAAGTAATTTCTTTTTTCATTATACTACTCTATGATAAATATTTTTAAAAAATAAATACTATTCATAAATCTATATATAAAACAAAAGGCAGAGAATGGTAAAACATTTAAAATATTAGAAAATGCTCTTGGTTAATGTAAATTCACACTTTTTCATATAAAAAAATTAAAACTAAAAGAAAAATCAGATAATGGATCCTATTTTTATGGAACACAACTACCCATTATCTTTTTTAATTCTAAAATAAATTTAATTTTTTTTAAAAAAAGCCTATCGCAAGCGCGGAAGCGCGTGCGGAGAGGCTAGTAAATAAATAAATAAATAAATATATATATATATATATATATTTTAAGAGTAGATAAAAGTATGTAAAACTCTATGATAAAAGTATATGAAAGTATATCACTTAACTTTATAAAGTATGTAAAAGTCATTTAAAATCTGTCAACTCTATAAAAGTCACTTACTTACAAAAAGTCTTTAAAAGTTAGAATTGGACTCCACTTAAAAGTCATGCGCTCATTTATATGTTTAATTAATATATACAATTATGTGTGAATAACTTGCCCTTATCATATATTAGTGGGAATAATTATGTTTAATATCCGGAATATCCCTAAACAATACATTTCATGATTGCCTTTAGGGCTTATTTTCATAAGATTTTTTTATTTTTCAAGGGTAATATAAGAACTTCTCATTCCTTTGACTTAACTATTGTTTTGCAACTCAGAGTTGAATCTCACTTAACCACTTAATTCACTTGCATCCGTCAAGATTGTCAAACAATTTGTTAAGTATGATGACATGACACAAGTGTAATCCTTTTTCTTTTTTCTTTTTTTGCTTACATATAAGCCAAGTGAAGTAAAAATTATTTTATATAAATATTTTAGAAATGTTATTTGACTACAAACAAGGTACAAAACAAACAATAATGAAGCTTCTTTTTGTTTGTTTCTTTCGGCCCAAAGACAATTTAAAAGTCTGGAGGTATTCAACTTTGACTTTTAATGAGTTTAAAAGTCTGGAGGTATTCAACTTTGACTTTTAAATAGTCTTTAAAAGTTTATTGGTTGGTACTCAATTGTGATTTTAAAAAATCTTTAAAAGTTTTGTGGTATCTTCAAAATTAATGACTTTTCAATACTTTTAAGCCTAATTATTAACACCAAAAGTCTTGCTACTTTACCCAAGACCTTATCAATGAATTCGATCATGCTGTAGCTTTGGCCATTGCGAGGGTGTGCCACCATGTTTGGGTCTCTAGACCCCCTCCCTCTTTGGTCAATGTACTATCAAGAGATGGCCTACTACCCTGCCAATTTGATTTTGTTTTTTTCTTCCATTATCCATCATGTGAATTGGTATGATGATGAGTTGTTTCTTCCTTGTTTTTTTCTTTTCAATGCTTGAAACAATTACTACGTACTAAGAGCTATGGTGGGACTGCATTAGTTTCTTCCATAATTTTTTTTTTGTGCCTCCATTTGCAATTTTTAAGGCCTATCTGTAGGAACAGATGATTTTGTTACAAAACTCACATTCTTCAACAGCAATTTAGCTCTTAGCATCCTGGGGTTTACAGCTAACCCTACATTCTGGTGCTGTTATTTGGCTAGGCTCTATCACCATGCCACTTTACTGGTATCTCCCACCCAAACAGAGTATACTTCTAGAAGGTCTTGAGGATTTCAACTTTGTTCCAGCAACCGGATAATCTGTCCCTTCTTCCCCAAGACCCAGCTCTACAAACTAAACTAATTAAATCCATAATATTGATGGCACACCTTGTATTTGAGTTGCCTCCAATAGCAGCAACCTTATTTTCTCCATACTTGACTATTCTCAAGTGAAAAGTTCTTAGACATGGAAAAATATTTCTTTGCTTTTACACAATTGTATCCAATTGGTTTTTTTTTTTTTTTTGGGGCTACTTGTTCCATATGTGGACTAGTTAATTCACCTTACAAAACATAAATATTAGAAGCAATTTTTTTTTTCATTATACTACTCTATGATAAATATTTTTAAAAAATAAATACTATTCGTAAATTTATATATAAAGCAAAAGGCAGATAATGGTAAAACATTCAAAATATTAAAAAAAATGCTGTTAGTTAATGTAAATTCACACTTTTTCATTTTTAAAAAAATTAAAATTAAAAGAAAAATCAGATAATTGATCCTATTTTTATGGAACATAACTACCCATTATATTTTTTTAATTTTAAAATAAATTTAATTTTTTAAAAAAAGTTTATCACAAGCGCGGAAGGGCGTGTGGAGAGACTAGTCAATATTTTTTTATTTTTTTAAAAAGAGTAGATAAAAGTATGTAAAACTCTATGATAAAAGTATATGAAAGTGTATCACTTAACTTTATAAAGTATGAAAAAATCATTAAGAATCTGTCAACTCCATAAAAATAACTTTCTTACAAAATATCTTTAAAAGTTAGAATTGGGCTCCACTTAAAAGTCATGCACTCATTTATATGTTTAATTAATATATACAATTATGTGTGAATAACTTGCCCTTATCATATATTTGTGGGAATAATTATGTTTAATACCCGGAATATCCCTAAACAATACATCTCATGATCGTCTTTAGGGCTTATTTTCATAAGATTTTTTTATTTGTCAGGGGTAAAATAAGAACTTCTCATTCTTTTGACTTAACTATTATTTTTCAACTCGCGTCCGTCAAGATTGTCAAACAATTTGTTTAAGTATGATGACATGACACAAGTGTAATCCTTTTTTTTTTTTCGCTTACGTATAAGCCAAGTGAAGTAAAAATTATTTTATATAAATATTTTAGAAAGGTTATTTGACTACGAACAAGGTACAAAACAAACAATAATGGAGCTTCTTTTTGTTTTTTTTCTTTCGGCCCAAAGGCAATTTCATTGCAAGACAAGACAAAAGGCAAACAAAGGCCGAAGGCCCAAGCTAGCAACAACCCAGTGGCACGCAGGCCCGGCAACTACAATCAAACAATACAGAGAAACACACAGAGGATCTAGCGAATCCCTGTGCTCAGCTACCCGCATATTTTACCAAACCCATTTGGATTAAGAGCAAACTGAAGAGATGGCAAGTGAGGAAGAGAGCGCCGTGAAGGAGCCGTTGGATCTGATAAGGCTCAGCCTCGACGAGCGCATCTACGTCAAGCTCCGCTCCGACCGTGAGCTCCGCGGTAAACTCCATGTACGTCTCCACAGCCTTCCATGTCTCTCACTCTGTTCTAAATTAGGTTTTACC
Organism: Prunus dulcis; assembly: GCF_902201215.1. Classification (NCBI taxonomy): domain Eukaryota; kingdom Viridiplantae; phylum Streptophyta; class Magnoliopsida; order Rosales; family Rosaceae; genus Prunus; species Prunus dulcis. The sequence continues at coordinate 2,462,023 of NC_047657.1, read as the reverse complement.
TACTTTCTGGGGTGTTCGAATTAGGGTTTAAGATTCGGGAGGAAACAAAAAAACAAAAAAACAAAAAATAGACAAAAGAAAGTTAGGGTTTATAGTATGCTACTTTAGTGTTTACGTCTTCAATGGAAATTAAATTAGGGTTGCTTTCTTATGGTATGCGTTAAGGTTTTTTTTTTTTTTTTTTTGGTTTTTGAATTTTTGTATTTTCCTTTGAAGGTTTGAGCTAGTTTTTATGTACTGCATTTTGAATATGGAAAGAAATTTACAAGGGTACTTTGACACTATGTTGATTAGGGCAATGATTCAGTTGGTGGTTACCATGTAGTTTAATTGTTGAGTATTCTCTTTTAAAAAAAATAATAAAAAAAAGTTGAACGATGGTTTCGATTGCTGTTTGCTTTATCATAGCGTGAAATTATACTCTACTGTATTCTCCGCAATTGTGTGGTTGTATAAGAAATCTGTAGCCATCTTTATGATTTTTCCAGTGGTAAATCCTCACTTTTCTTATTACTGATTTCAAATTTTAAATTATGCATTTGAAATCAATGTTAAGTATGGCACTTCTACTTGTGAACTCATCTTTATTGAACCTAGGATTAGGTCGAGCGTTATATGCTCTACCTAGATCAAGCGCTAAGCTTCCAAATGTATTGTCTAGTCAACTCATCCCAGTATTATTTAGTTGTCTTTTTGACCAAACAATACTTCTTAGCCAGCACCGAAATTGTCGTAAGAGTTATGCTAAGCCAATCACTGATGCTTTCCAAACCATCTCTCTTTTCCATTTCACCTTTGTTTCCATGTTCCTCAAAAGTATTTCCAATCGGAATCACTAATCTTCTAACTGCATCTGTTGTAAGAAAAAATGTGTAAATGAATGGAATTCTTCTATCAGAAAATTAATATGTAGTAAAGAAACGGAAAAAAAGACTAAGATGTTTGGTTCCAAAGATTGTTATGTGAGGACCAATTGTCTGAACTTGATGCAATGACATCAGGGATGGAGGGTGATGATAAATTTTCTTGTATGTGTACAATTATGTCAGTTGATTTTGTTAATTGGTACCTACAAGCATAGTATTTGTGCTTTTAAAGCTTAGTGTCTGATTCTTATTTTGTTTTTTGAAATCTGGCTTTGCAGGCTTATGATCAACACTTAAATATGATTCTTGGTGATGTTGAAGAAGTTGTTACTTCTATAGAAATTGATGATGAAACTTATGAAGAGATTGTCCGGGTATGTTACTCATTCTTTTCTTTGATCACTTTTTTTATTTTCAAAAATAGTAAATCTATATTCCAGTCATTTTTAACGTGTAATATTGTTTTCTTGGAGGACTAATTTGCATAAATAACAAAAATGATGCATAAATTTAAACCATGGCATAGAACTGCTTTAAGGACTGTACCATCGGATAGTTCCAGAGGCAATCAAAACCCCCAAAACATAATTAACGAAGAAAAAGACAAAGGATGATAAATATATGGTTGGATTTTCATGACCTATATTGAACTGCATTTGGCTTTAATATAGATCCTTACTTGTTTGGTCTTGTATGTTTTGGCTGTTGTTACTAGCTTGCTGTTGTATTAGATTTTTAGGTGATGACTTCTTTTTCATTCTTCTATCGCAGACTACAAAGCGGAATGTTCCTTTTCTCTTTGTTAGAGGAGACGGTGTCATCCTTGTTTCACCTCCTCTGAGGACAGCTTGATGTAGATACTTTTGCTGGGAAATCAATTGTTGTGACGTTTAACTAATCTCTCTCAATGTTATTCTACTTTTAGATTTTTGAATGCATGGAGATTTCTTGAATCCCAGCTATCTAGGATCAGATTTTCAGCTGTACTTTGAGGTAGCCATAAAAGAATTTGGAGTTTGATGAATCTCAGTTTGATGGTTTCTTACTGTTATTGTTTTCTTCTTGTTATCTTTACTTACAGAGTCCCATGATAGTCATTAGGAATTAGTTATGGGGGCCCACCCTTATTCTCTAAAAAATTTCTCCATCCAGTTGTGTGACTACAGGCAACAATGTTCACAAGTATGGATAGAAATCTTGACGTTATATCCTCCAAGGAATTGACTAGTTAGGATCTAAAATTTTCCCATGAAATAATGTAGTCTCCAGTAGTTTGCAATACTGCTGCGTTTTTTACTCCTCATGCCTTTAAGCTTTTTATTTTTTTTGTTTTTCATTATCCTTTAACCCCCTTTGTTTTTTTTTTTTTTTGTGAGTTTCGTTTTTTCGAGTTCATTTTTTTAATTTGAGAAAATAAGGAAAGAAACTAGAATATAAAAATTGAATGAGGCAGAATTCTAATTTCAGCAACAGAGGTTTGGGAGGATTAGAGTTTAGAATTTTCTCGTATCAAGTTCTATTTTTCTCCATTTAATCTATAAATAAAATTAAATATAATGATGCTATTTTATAATTTATGTTGTAATACTAATATATCATATTTTACGAAAACTTGAGCCAAAAAACGTTATGAGGCTATAATTCAAAACATAAGAATATAACCTTGTTAGAGTTGTAGACGTCAATAAATTATTGTACGCTCGCTTTACAGCTTGATTTAATAGATGGAAGTTCAGATAGCTGAACAGTTATGTAATTACTGTAACAGAAACAGAATTATAAGTTCATTACTTCTTCCCTTCTGCGGCATACAGTGTCTTGATTTCTTCAACATCATCATAGCTGCCAAGGAAGATTGGAGAGCGCTCATGGATCTTGTTTGGAACTAGGTCAAGGGCCTGCCAAGATACATGTTAATATACCCCCAATTGAGTCTCAAAAGTTCAACTAGCAAGAACTTAATCTTATCAAATAAAATCTGTCGAATTTCAAGCAACATTAAATGTTCTCTTGTCATGCCCATTTGCATGTTAAGTTGCTAGATTATCAATTTCAACAATTAACCAATCGTTCAAATAGCAAAACAACATAGCATCCCAAATTGCCGGACGAGAGAACATTACCCTTTTTAGTAATTTCCAATTTCGTTTGACTACTTTCCTAGAAAATGAAATTTCTTCGAAATTTTGCAGTTACGAGAATGCCTGTGTGTGTTGTATAGAGTATGCTCTGTTCCTACAAAACTTCATGGCAGGGTAGAGAATAGCTCTGGCATATCTTGCATGATAAGCTTTGCATACATAAAACTAACTAGTTATTTCACCCATTTCAATTAGCACAATAACGAATAAGAAATGTTACCCGTTCCTTGCCAGTGAATGACTGACCGCCTGCTTGTTCCATTAAGAAAGACATGGGGAAGACTTCGTAGAGAACACTAGTTGAGATAGGTTAAATCAAACTGAGTCACTAAATTCCTTAAACTTCAATCTGAAAATAGACTGTTAAACGGTTAATTATAGCTATAATCGCGCTTAACGTACCGCAGTTTCCCATTTGGGCTCTTCTTGTCAGCAGGATACAAAAAGATACCTCCATAAAGCAGTGTCCGATGAACATCAGCAACCATGCTGTTAAACATGATAAAATCATAACTTATATAACTTCTTATTGAAAGAAACAGAACGACATCAGATGTTGAACACAAACACGAAAAGAGAAACTAAAATGATGAAGAAAGAAAGCTAAAAATCATTGACCTATAAATAAACTTTTAGTTCACCACCAATTTCGGATTGGGATTGAAAGACCAAATCAAACAATTTAAACACCTGAAATTCATTGACTGCTAAGTTGAGAATAAAGGATACCTTCCAATGTATCTTAAAGACTTTGGTGATGAACCATCTTTCGGGTATTTGCACTTTTCCACATACCTGAAAATCAAATGGGTCAGACATCTCCAATGATGGTTTTAGAAATAAGAAATTATAAATTGAGCTTAGCATACTTGGCCGTCGGACCATCCCAATTTTTGGCATTCCCTTCATTCACTGAATAGATTTTTCCTTTCTTTGGAATCTGGGCAAAGAAGTAGACATAAACTGAATGTTAGAGGCTCCAAAACAAAGGGAAAAGAATGCCAATCTCAAAGATAACATATGTCCCTTGGTACATTCTCAACAGAATACAGTAAGGATTATGCTGGTTGAGGAATGTAAAAAGAGATATACCTGGATGTCTGGGTGAGTTAGTATGAACTCCCCAAGAGATGGATCCAGAGTGAACCCATGAACCCCTGTTCCAGTGCTCAGCACAAACTGTAAAATCATTACATTCCCAAATAATTAAAGCACTGTCTTGCAAATCTAGACTGCAGGCTAAGAAAATCCTAGATCCTACCATCAAAAGAAAGATTCAAATAAAGACTGCCATTTAGTCAGGCACACTACTCAGAGGAATCCGATAAAGTAACGAAATAAGAAATTTTACTTTAATGAAACGGAATAGCCAGTAATTGGGAAACCAGGAAAGGGGATGGGTTTACTAAACAAAATATGTATGCATCTGAATTAGAAGAAAAGTGATGTTTCATATACCGTGCAAGAGCTTCCATACATGCAGTAGCCTGCTGCAACCATATTCTTTCCAGGTTGCAAGACATCGTGCAGAGTAGGTTCAATGCCATCTTTTACCACATAAATCCCAAAAATCTAGATGAAAGAGAAGACAAATGGTTCCCACCACAACATTGAGTTATTCTGGAACAAATAATTGCTTTGCGAACATATGTCAGCACAGACTTTCAATGCTAACAACATAAAAGATATCATACTTCAGACTGAAGGATCATACCGTTCCAATGGAAACACCACAATCAATGTTAGACGAACCATCCAGTGGATCAAATACAACACAGTACCTGCCCCCAGTATAAGTTCAGAGAATTATTTACACATAGAACCGATAGTTAAAAGTCTCATAAAAAAGAAATTGGAAAAAAAATAACAATAAAAATAAAAATCCATAGCAACAAGCTCAAATAACCAGCATAAAGCATAGTCAATTACTTTCCACGCTTGGATGGCTCCACAAATATGGCCTCTTCATCTTCCTCCGAAACAAGGATAGACTGCCATAAAACCCAAATCGTTAGCAGAAATGAAGTCTTTCAAAATTCAGTTTAACTGTAAAAGGAAATGTTATGGCTTACAGTTCTGCCACTGCTAACCAGGGCCTTAACAAAAACTTCATTTGAAAGCACATCCAGTTTCTTTTGCTCTTCACCCTTTAACCAAAACAGCAAATCAAACTCACATAAAGAATTACCCAACAGAAAATATTTAATGTAAACAGATATCACTTTACACCCATTAAGCATCAAACACTTGCCTGAACGTTGGTCTCTCCAGCAAGCCCAATAAGTTTGGCCAGACCCGCCTGCACAAGTTAAAAATTTCACGTAAAAAACCCATTTCACATCACAGCACTAAAACAGAGAAAGCCTTGCATTCAAACCTATAATTGCCAAATTAAGATTAAAAAAACCTTCATTTCCATGACAAAATCAAATAAAAAACAAAACCCAGGTTGCCATTCGATATAATTTTACAGAAAAAACAACCAATACGTATCTGTGTAACAAGAAAATGATAGAGAGAGACCTTGTTGACAGCAGAGCAGACAAACTTGCAGCCAAGAACAATATGATTGAGCAAGATGGTGAAGTCTCCACGAGACTCAGGGTGCTTGGACTGCTCATTCAGCACGAACCTCGTTATGGTCATCAAATCCGTACGGTGAGCATCGGCTGCGTGATCCATTTTCGCCTATTTCTTTCTCTCTCTCTCTCTCCCCACAATCCACCACCACCACTGTCACTAAAAACTTCAGAAACCAAAAAACACAAAACCCACCAATGGCCAAATAAATAAATATATATTTATCCCCCAAAAAACATTTACAGAAAAATAAATAAATAGTCCTTTTTTTTTTTTTTTTTCCTTTTTTTTGAGTCAAAATAGTCGTTTAGATTTGGATTAGATGGTGGTGGTGGTACTCGATTCGAGGTGTTAATGGCTTGGGAAGGGAAGGGGCTAATCTGGTACTAAAAGAAGTTTCGGAGGACACGTGGAGGGCCTGGGATGGGGCAGTGAGCTCTGTGGCCGTCACTAAAGATAACGCCTCTCGTTGTTTTCTCCCTGATTCGGCGGTATCAGGTTTTTGTCTTGTCTCTGGAGATGGAGGATGAAGTGGACGAGGTTCGGTTGTGTGGATTTCAAGCAAACTTTTTGAAGTTTGATAGCAAGTGCCTTGTTGCATATAGGTTCTTTTCTTTTATGGTATTTGGTTTGTTGACCCTGAAATTTGATTGAATTACTCAAAATAACCTTGCTATTTTGATTTCTCAAGTCATATTTTTCTTACAAAAACTGGCTCTGCATGTCATGAAAAGTGAGTAAGTGTAGAGCACGTACCTTTTCAAAATGACATTTAAGTCTATTTTTTGTAACCAATATGGAGTGGCATGATTAAGAGACCTTCAAAAGCGAATCATGCGTTGAACACGATATTTTATTTGACGTCGTCTTAGATGAAATTGCTAAAAATTTAATAATGGGAATAGATTTACCAATTTTGTATAGTTCAAGAGGGGGACTGCTTTGAAATATGAGTGAGAGTTTAGGAAAACAACCAATAGCTCGATCTCCACAAATAAAAATGTGGGAGCTTTTCTGTGAGCCAAATAAGAATGTTTCATACCAAATGGGAAATGATGACAAAAATAATATTTAATTTTAAAGCCACATGCCACTTTTCTCTAAACTATATTGACATTGTCAATTTATCGCGAAACTTCTTTTCTTTTTTCAAGGAAAACTCCACATCAATTTGATATTACATAAATTTTGGGATTTTCATTTTTGTCAAATAAAATAATTGGGATTTTCTTTTTGGTCAGATAAAATAATTGGGATTTAGCAACACCTTGAAGCCATGCCAAAGAAAGAAGTTGAGCTGAAAAAAAGTAGAGAGAACGGGCTATGCACAAGGTGTGGGGGTTCTTTGATAGATGTCCAAACAATTGTAGCACATTGCAAGTTAAAAGGTTTCTCTATCCCAACAAGTGTCATTTTCTTACACTTCCATCCTAACAATGTATCAAAACTTGGAAAATGAGATATCTGTTAGTGAATTAAAAAATCAAGAAATTCCTCGAGGCTTTTTTGGTCAACACAAAATTAAGGCTTGTATGTAGCACAATAAATCGCAGATGGATTCAAGTAGTAGCTATATATGGGTGCCAAGTGGATTGTTTCCATCCTCCCCCCATGAAATATGGGCATTGTTTGAAAATTGTATGTTGAATTTGAAGCCTCCAAATCTTGTTCAATGATTTCTAGTAAAATATTGGTGTTGCCTTCTTACCTTAATTTCTGCTGCATTCATACATTTAACTATGAAAATGTCTGTAGATTCTGGTCGGCTTGGTTAAAATGTTCTCCTTCAGTTTCAACTAATAACTAATTGGTGTGCCAATGGAGTTTAGCTGCGGTGGTTTGGCAGCATCTTCCACCCATCCCCCTTCCAACTGGCACCCGGGTTCGAAACCCCGCTATGTAACCAAAAAAATAACTAATTAGTGAAAGTTCAAAATTCTTATAATTGGGGTTGAAATAAGTAGATACCTCCACAAAAGCCATTGGAAAAAATTGTAATACCTAATACCTCATCAAAAAAGCATATAGCTTTTAACACTGGAATAAGGTTCAAGAGAAGGAATACATATGTAACATATCAAGACATGGAAAACTTCCTACTGTAACAACAGTAATTCAGGAAGAATCATTACAACAATTTCGCCGAGACAAACTTGATGTTTGATTATTGAAGACCTTCCCAAGAACTGATAACTCTACCCAAGAAGGATGATTATGAATTAATTTTACAATTCGGATTGACAATAAACTTCACAAGAGTTTTTCCCCCTCCGAAAACATGTTGACAAATCAAAATCGAATTGATTGTTGAAGCTGCGGCATGCACATAGAGAATGCCATCGGCACTGTCCGCCTATTTGAGACTGAAGAAAACATTAGACGAACCCTCTCCATATCTTGATGGTGGCACTCCAATCCACACAAGCTCATCACTCTGGCTTTCTTAAATAATGAGCTCTGCGTGCTTCCAACAATAAAAGTACAACAAACTGTCCCCAAATAAGATTGGCAAACATTTCAGACTATACTAGGCGGGTACCCTATCCAATTGCAGACAGCACGGGGCCAGCGCGTTCTTATGCAGTCCACCAGAGGTGCATGCTGAGAAGGCTCCGGCTTGGCAATTTCTGTGACTTTCCCTCCAGATTCATTACCACCAGAACCAGAGGACACCGCCACATCTGTCATATATTCTTCAGGAGTCCATCTTGGAGGAACCGACACCTTCAATTTTGTGAGCCTAGGTCTTTGAACTGGAGTCTCGCCTCCAGAGCTTAGCTGGTTTCCATTCAGATCTGATTTTGCAATTCCATTAAAATGGTAAAGATCAAACACCTTCTTACCCATCAATCCAGTTGAATCCTTCAGCCCTCCTAAGCTCTTGTCCAATTCCAAAATGACCTGCCAGAACTCGCTCCATACGATAAATCCTGTGCTGCATAGGAGGTCAACCTTCTCAGTTGGAAGTTCTACATTAGTTTCTTTAAGGACTTGATGAAAGCCTTCCACACTAATAAAACCACCACCTCCACTCTGATCTTGTGCATCAAAAGCTTTTCGAATCTGTGATTCCCTTCCTTCCAGTTCATTCTCATCTTGAACAGTGGTATCTAGGGAAAAAAGGACTGTATAATGAGACTCACTTCCAACTACCCATATTGGCCATTTTGGGCATTTCAGATACTGGCCAACCTTACAAAAATTTAGGGATTCTAACAGAGTGAGGAATCCAACTTCCACAGGTCTGGATACACCCTTTAAAGACATGCCACCACCTAAATCCATCTTTCCATCGAAAACATTGGGCACTGCCTGCCCGCAGAGCAGCAAGTTCACAATTTCCTGTCCCATAAAATACAAAGGTAAAACAATGCACAAAATTCAAAAAAAAGAGCTGCAAATGGATCAACAACTGAAGCACTGGGTCCAAAGTGGAAATTCATTAATATAGAATTGTACCTGTGAAGCATGCCCAAAAGGAGCAGTGACAAGAGGTAGGCTCGGATCATCCCTGTCAGCTTGAACTAAGTCCTGCAAAAGAGAAAGTTTAACAAAGAAATAATGTGACTGTTTCTGAAGTGTACAGTTTTCAAGAGAAATTTTAAGCTAACAAGCATACCAGTCCTCGAGAAAGTAAAGCAGAAATAAGGAACAGCAATGCCCCCATACGACTTTGGAAAACAGGAATCACAGCTTGGAGCCTTTTAAATGCACTTTCTCGTGTTGTGTATGTGTTAACTCTTAGCACCTTATGCAAATCAGCAGCTGATTCAATTGAAAGACCCTCAAGTGATTTTGTTATTACCTGTGGAATGAGATTTATATTCGTTAGCAGGAAAAATAAAGGTCCAAAATTCAATTCAACCTAGAAATCCAAATAAATGCTGTGCAAGTGCAACATACATTATTCCTATCAGAAAACAGAGCATTATCCACAAGCTTCAGTTCACTTACTTCATCATCCAGATTGTCTTTAGACCTCTCAGTGTCATCTCCAATAACACTCAAAGTTGCAATCACAGCCCTTTTATTACTTCCGCATAAGAACAATATTTCACCCATACTTCTAATCAGTGCTCTGTCAAAAAGATCAAGTGTTGATTTCAACAAGCATCCCAATGAGTAAAAAAACTTTAAATCAATCGTCAAAAACAATAATCAAATTACCAATATAAATAAATATCGTCGGTTCCAGACTATAATCAGAGTCAGATATGTTAATAGCACAGAAGATATCATTACCGTGTTTACACACTGGTTTCTTTTTCCTCTTTATAAGATACCATCTTAGACTGATTTGGGACCAACGAAATTAATTAGAATGAGTATATTGTTAAAACGAGAAAAAAAAAAAACAAAAAAACAAAAAAGGAGTGCAAAGCAGGATGGAAAAGTGGTCCATCAGGAACACCAAAAGCCTCACAGAACTAAACTAGGTCAAAAATTATCAGAACCATTAACCCACAAAATCAGCCCAATACAGAACGAGTAAACTGAAAGGAGCATCCTTAAAATGCCTAGATACTAGATGGTGAAGCCCAAACAGAAGTAAAAAATCTATCCCAGAATAAAGACACCGCTTGTTCTATATGTAAGGTTTTTGTGACTGCGTGGAAAGTAGAAACTGAACGAAAACCATGACTATAGGCATATGATAAAGCACAAAACGTCAATTTTAGCTGAAGCGGGTCATCACAGACGTGAAGGTATTGATATAAATGAAGGTTCTACAAAGACTTTTTGCCATATTTAAGAGAAAATAATAATCATATAAGCAGGAAGCCTTGTACATAAAAGAGTATATTGTGTCTAAGCGTAAAACAAAGTTCAAAAAGTTATAGATGATTTCCGGAGACAACATACAACGAGAAAGTAAATACTACAAAACTTTGACATATAAAAGTAAAACAGTTATGAAAAGTTAAGACTTTCTAATTGTGCAGGTTAAAATGATGATAGTGGGACAAAAACAACTGAAAAAGCATTCTGCACATCCTCCAAAAAAAATTCCATACTCAAAGTTACGGTAATAACCAGAAGTTAAACAGCATTAGGACAGTAAAATTAGTGTAAAGTTACAAAGGACGACACCAGTTTGCAGTGTGTAAACACGCAACTAAACAATTGGCTACAGAAACGAGTAAACCAGAAAGGATGTACAGGATCATATGCTTTAACCAGATTTCTATGATTCTCCCCAGATTGGACTATGAAACAGTAAAAGTCCAAAACTAATAACATAATGCATAGGCATCATCAACTTAAAACACAGATGTATAATTTACCATGCAATGATTAATCACCTTGCTTTTGCATCTTCAGTAAGAGAGGCAAAATTATTCGATGCAACACACGGACTATTAGACAGTGTCCTTGAACCCATATTGTGATGCATGTTTGGTACAACTTTACCTAATTCAGGTGGGCAGAAAATGAGGTATTTGAGAACAAATGCCTGCACAACCAAACAGAAAATACTGTAACCAATGTAAATATAGAATCATGACATGCATGTACAAGTCAATAGCAGTTTTTAACACAACACCAAGAAATATAAAACAGTAACATCAACAACAACAACAACAATAATAATAAAACAGAGAGAAGAAAAGATAAAAAACACCTAGGGGTGGAAGCAAACAAATGTATCTCATTACAGCAACAAAAACTAACATATGATGATAGCAATCCCACGATAACTAGTACTACATCAAAGACATCACGAATAAAAAAACTCAGTCTTATGTGAAACATATATACTAGAAAGAAAGGACGATAAAAGGCACAATACAATCTTTTTCTTTCCTCCCATCGTAATTTCATCCACATCATTAAAATTGAAGAGACAAAAATCTTACTTACAATATAGCAAGAAATTTTTTTTAAATTCAACAAGTGAAATACCACCTTATTTTTTTAGAAACCTTCTGAGAAACAATAAAGGGCATCATTACCCAATTTTGCTAGAGGTAATTGGACCACTTCAAAGACTACACTAGCCCATCCACTTCAATTTGGGGTTTAAAAATGTATTTTTGTATTAGAAACTCTTTAGTGTTCTTTTCATCATTAAGGATACACCTATGTGGTCTACAGGTAGGTATGGTAATGCTAGGACCATCTGATTTTCACAGGGAGCTAAGCCAATGAAACCCATCTGAGTTCAGACATAGAATGCTTCACTTTTTGTAATTATGATATAAATTTTGAACTATTTATAATTTAGAAAACAGTAATTACGTTGATTACAAAGAAATTCTATTTTTACATTCTAAGTCAATTAACATGCCACTTACAAACTTATCAGATATCCAAGATAAGACAAAGCACATTAAGCTTGATTCGGCATTTGGGCAACACCATCCTAAAATAGGGTCGTGCTATTGGTGGTATCACCTTTCTATTAGGCCTTGCACACACAATTGGAGACCTGTTAATCGACCACAATTCACCAATACCATAAAAATTTTATTTTTACATTATATAAGAACATTATCAATTAAAGAGATGCTAAATGGTCAAAAGTGAAATGGACATCCTTATACATTGGACGTATTGTTTCTCTTTTCATATAAATGATGCATCAGATGTGTCAATCTACAATTTGCTATAGGACGCAGAGTAACAGATAATTATTTGTAATTTTAGAGAAAAGGGAAACCATATCAAATGCTATGACTTGTTTCGCCATGCTTTATAATCTATAAAGCCCAACCAATTAAATAATTAAATGAGTTACAACCAATGAACAATGCTTATTCAATGGTTGAACCAGATCATATTATCACTCCACGTGTTTACCAATGTACTACATGTTTAAAACCAATGTTTTTGACTCAGCCCCTCACGGCCAACATATAATTCTGTACCAATACACGAAAAAAATACCAATTTATTGTGTGAGTTAGTCATGTCAGAGTAAGGCCTTCAATTATTCCATAAAATGAAGAAAATAAACTATTAAGTGTTCTATAAAACAAATCGGGTTAAATTGGAAAATAAAAAGTAATTAACAAACAACAATTCTTATTTTTTATCCCACTACTCCACCTTTATATAACTCCCATCATTTCCCCAATCTTACTCTCATCTTCCCTCTCCCTTATCCCACAACTCCTACTTTCTCTCCCCCATCACTAGTAACTAAGAGGCCAAAAAAAACAACCTATTTTTAAACTATAATCTTAAAAAAGCTTCTGTTAATAGAAACAAACTGACTTCCAAAATTTTCAGAATAAAATGAACCAATATATCAGAAAAGGGAACATTAACTAAAATCAGATCGTAATGCACCGGTAACTGTGTGCAAAGAATGAAAAGAATTTTATACAACACAGGAGTCCAGACTCCACAGAGTTCAACTTTTGTAACCAGAATTTCATTCTCAAATCAGCATCAATCATTAAACTTCAAAATCTAACCATGGCAAATAGGATGGGACACTCAAAACACATAAGTTGAGAAATCAGGAAGTTACTTGAATTGCTGCTAAAACGCCACAGGGCCCACCTTCATGCTGCACTAGACCCATAGATGTTTCTGGATCAGGGCTAAACCTATGGAGAAAAAAAAATTATAATGGCTAACCAAGGGCAAGTACATGAAACAACCACAATTCATATTTCAAATATTACAAACACAGTAAAGAATAGAAACCATATAAAGGATGTGATGTAATTCAAAGTGGGAAGTGAGTTCAAGAAACTTGTTAACAATGGAGGCATGGAGGCAATATTTTTAATGAGGCAGCAGTTTCAAGAAGTGATTTCAATATTTCTATAACTGATGTCTTACAGCTGCAGTTAAAATAACCAGAAAAATTATGGCGCTATAACAGGATGATGCATAAAGAAACATAAAGTTTGAGGAGTGAATCATAAAACTACGATGAACAGAACTTGCGCGTCGATTCAAAGTAAACTTAAATTGAATTGTCTTTATATCAATATATTATATCCTAAACCAGTAGCAACACCATATGTAGCAAAATAGGAGCATGACCAGATATGAAGGCAACAATTAGGCCATAAGTACAAATTGAGTGTTATACACACCTTATACCCTGATTACTCCACTGTGCAAGAATGCCCTTTGTAACCTCAGCACCAAACACCATCGAAAACAACTGCTTTGCATCCTCTTCGCTCAAACCTTTTCCCAAATTCACTTCCTCCAAGCTCAATTCCTTATCTTTCCTCACGACCTTTGCCGCCAAAGCCGAACCCGAGGAGCCCGCAGACCCCGAGACCGAGCTAGGTGAAGGCGAGGCCTTTCTGGCATCCAGCATTCTCTTCTCGGCTGCAGTAGCCATGAGCTCTCGCTGAAGTCTCCGGGTCTTCACTTCCGACGACTCCTCAGGCAACCCGGTGGGAGCTCCTGCGGGGCCGTCCCTGGGTTTGCTGCGCTTGGGCTCCGGAGGCGAATTCTGCATGCTCATCCGTAGTGCCGTTCGCAGGTCCTCCTCCTCGTGATCCGCCATTGGGACCTTTTAGATCCAAACCTCGAGAATTAGGGTTCCGATTACGATTCGTAAACTAATTTTGAGATTGTGAAGAAGAATGAAATCCGAAATGGAATTCAAAACCCTCGATTGGAGGATTAAACGTTAAAAAAAAGTTAAAAACGGAAGTGAAAATAATGAGACAAACAAATTCCAGGCTGCCCCAATACGATGCCAAACGGGTCGTTTAAGGGAACCCACCGTGGGTCCATTTTGTAGGCATTTTAGTCCCTGAAATGACTATCATGCTCTTGTAGTTTCTTTTACCAAGGAGAATGAGAGGAGTAATTAGGAGATAAGATGAGGGTATTTTGGCCAATTCGGGACTGCCGACTAAATAAAAGGTTAGATCAAATAAAAGTGGCCGGTGATACTTTCCTTTCATGGGAGCAAAGCCGTTTCCGGTTGGAAGAGAATAAAGCAAGGATGACTCTATTGCAACTCGATACTATTCCAGCAACAACCAAAAAACTCAATATATTATCATTGAACATATCTCCTCTGGAACCTGGAAACCTGTTAAGGCTGCTAGAAATGGCCCTGCTATATCCCACCTTTTCTTTGCGGATGACCTCATTTTATTCGGGGAAGCCTCTATCCACCAAGCTAAGATTATGAAGCATTGCTTGGACCTCTTTTGCGGTGCCTCGGGTCAGCAAGTCAGCTTTGAGAAATCTAGAATCTGCTGTTCCCCTAACACTGAACCTGGAATTGCTGCTTCTTTAGCCAATATTTGCGGGTCTCCCCTCACGGATTGCCTTGGGAATTATCTTGGTGTTCCCTTGATCCAATCTAGAATTACCAAGGATACTTACTTTGGGATTGTTGACAAAGTGCAGCGCAGATTAGCCTCCTGGAAGAGCCACACATTATCTATGGCAGGGAGACTCACTTACTTGCAAGCTGTCACCTCTGCTATACCAATCTATACGATGCAATCGGTTGAGCTTCCTATATCTACTTGTAACCAGCTTGATAAGATTAATAGGGACTTCTTGTGGGGTTATACCGGTGACCAAACTAAAATCCACCTTGTCAACTGGGACACTGTTTGCCATCCTAAGAGCTGTGGTGGGCTAGGTCTAAAAAAGACCCATTTTATGAACCAGGCCCTTCTTGCCAAGACTGGTTGGAAACTTATTCAAAAAAAGCAGGGTCTTTGGTCCCAAGTTCTCAATGGCAAGTACCTAAAAGACCAAAGTTTGCTTGCTGCGCCTAATCTTAAATTCCTAAATTGCTCTAGTACTTGGCGAGGTATTCTTTTTGGGACTCAACTTGCCTCCAAAGGTCTTAAATGGAGAGTTGGGAATGGTGACAATATCTTGTTTTGGAAGGATAATTGGGCTGGCTGTGGTCCTCTGGAGAACTTCACCATAGTCCCCCTTACTGCTGATATGCTGGATTGGACCGTGAGTGATTTTCTCACGGAGCAAGGTTGGAACACAGACTGGCTGATGGGCTGCCTCCCCTTACATGTGGTGCAAAAAATTCATTGCATCTTTGCAGGGTTTAATCACACTGAGGCGGACTCTTGTATATGGCAGCGCACCTCCAATGGTGAATTTTCTGTGAAAACGGCTTACCTCTCCTTGTTTACTGAGGAGACCAACTATACTTGGACTTGGGATATTATTTGGAAGCTGCAGGTCCCTCCCAAGATCAAAACCTTTCTCTGGTTGTTGATTCATGGTAAGCTCCTAACCAATGTCCAACGTGTGAGAAGAAACTTAGCTTCCAACCCCAACTGCCCTTGCTGCAACGGCTCCATGGAGTCCTTGGATCATCTCTTTCGCAGGTGCAGTCATGCAGCTAAAATGTGGAACTCCATTGGCATTCCCAATCAAGTTGCTCACTCTTTCTCTATGGATTTTAAGGACTGGCTCTTCACCAATATTAAAGCTAGTTTCAGCTGCATGCAGGGTATCCCTTGGTCCTCCCTGTTTTTGGCTGCCCTATGGTTCTGCTGGAAATGGCGCTGTAAGAAAGTTTTTGATCTCAACTTCTCTCCTCCTCCCTGGCCCCACATTCCGATCATCCATTTCTCCCGTGAATGGCTGGTGGCTAACAGATCCAGGAACTCCAAGCTTCCTAAACATGTCCTTAAACTTCACTGGTCTCCTCCCTGTGCTGGCTGGTTTAAGATTAACGTGGATGGTAGTTGTATGGGTGTTTTGGGCGCTATTAGTGCTGGTGGCATCATAAGGAACGATGCTGGTATTTGGGTCAAGGGGTTTGTTACGAAGCTGGGAAGTGGCAGTATCCTAGAAGCGGAGCTTTGGGGAGTCTTCAGAGGCTTGCTCCTCACGTGGAACGAAGGCATCCGACGAATTCATATGGAATGTGACTCTCTCACTGCTGTATCTCTTATTAATGGAGAAACTGGAACTAACCACCCCCTTTCTAGCATCATCCATTGCTGCAAAGACTTGCTCTTGCGTGACTGGGAGTGCACCATATATCACATCTATAGAGAGCAAAACTCTGCTGCGGACCATATGGCTCACTTGGGTCAAAACTCCAGTTTGGGTTTTCATGTTATTGATCTTCCTCCTCCTTCTATTGTTAGCCTCTTGGCTAATGACTCTTCTAGGGGAACCACTGCGAGGCTTGTCCCAGTGTAGTTCTCCTTTGTGTTTTTGTCGGGCTTTGGCCCTCCTTGTAACCAAAAAAAAAAAAAAAAAAACTCAATATTAGTATTAAGATATATATATCTTCTCACATTCGATGTCCCAGCATTATAAACAGAAAGGAATAATAGAAAATACATTATATATGGCGTCTGCTCTAATTAATTTGACGAAATCCATATTTACATTGTAACTCAGTTTTATTATTATTATTTTTTTAATACACACACGTTTACTATAAGTTAACTCAACATTTTATTGAATTTTATATTTTTGTTTTCACCTTGACATAAAAGTTCTCTCAACTGAAGCAATTGCAACGGGTAAAACTAAAACTAATGTAAGAAGTAAATACACATAGTTGTATATTCTACTGCTTTCTGTATTCACCAATATTTTTGTCAAGTCAGTAATTCTGTTCAATGATGAAAACTCCGTTCTGCGCTGCATATCAACAATATAAAGCCCAAGTTGATCTTCAAGCTTCATGAGGTCATGGTTATTATATTTTTGAGGGTAAAATTTAAAAAAACGAAGTAATTGTTCCAAACTTCCAACTTCCCCATTTCCAGTGGTACATCCAGGATTCTCGAGCCAAGGGGTCACTACGTAAAAACTTCAAAATTTTTCTAGAAGAAAATAACCCTAGAAAAACAGAAAAATAGTTTCCATCCAAATTTCAATTGTACACGATGAGTTCTTTATTAAAAACTTTGCATTATAGTTTCATAAATCATTTATTTTTTAATAATTTTAGGCACTTTTGTTTATGTCTCATCTAAAAGAGAATATCATTTTTTTTATAAAGAATAAAATTATAATGTATAAAGACTACAATTATCTTTTTAAAAAAAATTTAAAATGAAACAAACCCAACCCCCCACTTTGAAAAAGAAAAAAAAAAAGAAGCTCTCATTTTCTTTTTTTTTTCTTTTTTTAAATACTACATATAATATAACATGTTTGTTGTTGTTAGCGTCCCCATTTTAATATTTTTAATATTATATTTTTATGTATTTTTTAAGGAGATTTTGGAAAATGCCAAAGGAAACATAAATTTTTTAAAAGAAGCCAAAATGGACAAAATTGCCTTTATTTATTTTGTATTTTCTAAGGAATCTTTTACATTTGCATGTCTTTGGTTTGAAAGTTGAGAGGTTTTTCTGTCTTTTTTGAAGAAGCTTTAGCTTTTTTTAAAAGTGAAAGTTTTTTCATGGCTAAAACCTAAATTTTTATTTATTTATTTTTTATAAGGAAAATGAAATAAACAACAATCGGAAACCACGCGGGCACGCAAGCCCCACTAAGTCAAAATAAAATGGAACCGAACAACTTAGAGGAATCTCACGATCCCACAGCCGGGAAGGGGCAAGATTATGGCCTAAACTAGCAATATCATCTGCAATAAAATTAGCCTCCCGAAAGATGTGCTGAAAAGAAATCTCTTTGCAATAAGAACTCAGCATTCGAATGTCTTGTACAAGGAGACTGATGCTCCAAGGAACCGAAACCACATTGTTGACACAATCAATGATAAGCTTTGAATCGCCTTCCACCAGGATCTTCCTCTAACCATTATGAATGGCACGGGCCAAGCCATCCCGAAGAGCTAAACACTCCGCAACTGTAATTGACACTTGACCTGAGTTTTTAGCGCCAGTTAATCGAACATTACCATTCTAGTCACGAATTGCAAAACCAGTTGCAGCCAAATTACCATGCACTGAACCATCAAAATTCACTTTATTCCAGTCCAAAGGTGGAGGCTGCCACTTTATGTTAATTAACCTATTGGACTTCTGAGGAGGACATGAATTAATTTTTCAGTAATCTAACCCAATGCGCCCAGCCACAGGAAGGGCTGTTTTCAAAGCAAAATAGGCCTTCAGTATAAATTAAAAAAAAAACCACAAAAAAAAGACTAGCTCACGACACAGCACGAATCAAAGATACACTCTTTTTTCCCCCTCTGCAGTCGAACTCTCTATCTGTGGCTTTCTTCCAGTGACTATTTTGCTCCTCTGGGTTGCAACACAAATTCCTTTTGATCTGCTCTACCTTGTCTTTCCTTCTCTCTCTCTCTCTCTCTCTCTCTCTATCCAAAATTAAAACTCACACACCCGTTACCATCGCGATAACCCATCAACTAACCTCTCTCTCTGTCTTTGGGGACTTTCATCGAGCACGTTCAGTGCATCCAAGGGGTCAACAAGCTGCTAGCCAAGGGGTCTGCAACTGTTCTCCTGCGACCTCCACAGCAAACGCTGGCATCCCAAGGGGTCAATTGACCCCTCTTGTCCCTTGGTGCGTCCGCCCCTGCCCATTTCCACACACACTCTCTCTCTTCTGCAACTCAGGAGCTGATCTTTCTCTTCGAATCAGAAGGCACCCTTCTTCTTCTTTTTCGCCTCCAAAAATGGAACTAAACTTTCTATGTTTTTTTTATTTTTTTTATATCGATTTTATTTATTTATATTTCGGTGTAGGAAATTGGAGAGCTTTTTGATTAATTTCTATGTGAGTACCTCTGGGTTTATTAATCTTTGTGGGTTTTCCATTTTGCTCTTTCACATGAATGTTAGGCATGGAGAAATTGAAATGTCGACACGAACATTGTGTATCAAGGGGTCAAAACACCAAATTTTCTTGCTTCGGACACCGGTGTAGTGCCGGCCGAAGGCTCTCTGATGCCTAAGTCAGTTACAGGTAGTAATTCTGGCAGAGTAACAGTAAAAGTGGGAGAATAGTTACCCTTTTTACTTGGGTACTGCTCTCTATTTATAGGGAGGTGAAAGTAGGAGCTTTGCACAAAGTTCCAATGTGGGACTTTGTGCAAGTCGTCGTGGTGGCGACACGTGTCCTGGAGATTAAGTTTGGCAGCTGGGAGCTTCGGCAGGTGTCTGGCACCTCGGAAGTGTGTCTTCCTTCGGCAGGGGAGAAGGCGTGGCTGCCTTGGTGCTAGTCGCTTTGATGCTGGGTCTGCTCGGTTCATTATGGTGTAAACAGTAGTCCCCCAAGTTCGCGGTCGAGAAGTAACTTCTGGGTTGGGAACTTGTGAGTTTTTGGAATTGTAACCGAGCATTCCAGCTTCATTGGGAGCCGTATGGCACTCCATAGTCCCCCGAGTTGGCAAGCTATGAGTTGCATCGACACATGAAATGTGTGATACAAGATGTGTAAGCCTCTAGAACTGCTGGTAGCTGGGTACCTGGGTACTTGGGCTTGTTACAGATAGGATGGGAGCTGGGTCCGTAGGTTTTTTTTTTTTTTTTGGGAGCTGGGCCTTCGGCAGGCCGGGTCTTTAGAGAATTTCGAGGGATCTCCATTTCTTCCATGGCCCTTGCCGTTCCACAAGGGTCTAGCCATTTTTTTTTTTTGGGGAGCTGGGCCTTCGGCAGGCCGGGTCTTTGGAGAATTTCGGGAGATCTCCATTTCTTCCATGGCCCTTGTCGTTCGGTAAGGGTCTAGCCATTTTTTTTTTGGACTCTCCACACTTCCTCCATGGCCCTTGCCGTTCGGCAAGGGTCGAGCTCCCTTTTTTTTTTTTGGCTTCGGGAGCTAGACCTTCGAGGGGCCGGGTCCGTTGAAAATTTTGGACTCTCCACACTTCCTCCATGGCCCTTGCCGTTCGGCAGGGGTCTAGCCCCTTTTCTTTTCTTTTTTTTGTTTTTTTGTTGGTTTCGGGAGCTAGACCTTCGAGGGGCCGGGTCCTTTGAAAATTTTGGACTCTCCACACTTCCTCCATGGCCATTGCCGTTCGGCAAGGGTCTAGCTCCCCTTGGCGCTAGGAGGGTTTTGGAGTTGGGTCCTTTGGCAATATAGCTCATTGTGATATTGGGCTTGAGCAATGGCCTTGTACATTGGGTTTGGGCCTAGGGTTTGGGATTGGGAGGAGTAGAAAAACTTGGAATTGTTTTATGTCTTGCCGTTTGGCAAGTAGTTTCGGCAGTTAGGGTAGGGTTGGGATTGGGAGTAGAAAAAAGCTTGGGATTGCTTATCTTGCCGTTCGGCAAGTTTGAGTTCACAGTTAAGGTAGGCTTCGAGAAAGCTGTCGGGAGGAAAGTTTTGACTTGTTGCTCGAGTTGTTGCTGTCGTGCGCGTCGATAAGTGGTGAATTAATGGCAAAGTGGCCGGGTTCGTCGAGCATCGGAGCTCGCCAGCAAAATTCCTTCTGCGGTCACCATGGCAAGGCTGGGTTGTCCTTCGGCAAAGCTGCTTCAGCAAAAGCTGGGTTGTCCTTCGGCAGGCTGCTTCGGCAGGGCTGGGTTGGTAGTCTTCGGCGCAGTAGCTGGAGTGTTTGCCGATTCGCAGGAGCTGTCCGAGGGGGCTGTCCGAGGTGCTGCTCAATCGATCCACCTCCGCCCTCATGGCCTCATAGCACTCGGGGTCATAAGCGCGACGCTTATGTCGGACTAGTCGGATGGCAGGATTGACGCTAAGCCTATGGGATATGATGTCTAGTGATATGCCAGGCATGTCATTGTAGGACCATGCAAAGACTTCGGAGTTGAGGCG